>NW_020958062.1:0-2569 GCF_003031625.1 Empidonax traillii | reverse complement strand
CCCCCCCCAGATTTGGGGGTTTCTCCAGCATTTTTATCTGGATTTAGAGGAGTTTTCCCCAGATTGTGTTTTTTTTTCCTGGGATTTTGGGTTTTCTCCAAGTTTTTCCCTCCCAGATTTGTTCCTTTATCCCATTTTTTTTATTTTGGGTTTTTTTTTTTTGGCAGGAATTTACTCCTCCCCTGGGAAAATGTCCCCCGTGGGCGACTTCAGAGCAGGTAATTCCAGGTTTTCCTACTTTTTCCAGGGTTTTGGGAGGGGGGTGGAAACTGGAATTCCCAGAGGAGCCTCCCGGGCTCAATCCCGGATTTGTTTCGGCTCCGAATGGGAAGTTTTGCTCCAAAATTTGGCTTTTTGGGGTCCAAAAAATGAGGGAAGAATCCACCCAAATATCCCGGAATTCCCCCTGCAGGGAATTTCTGGCGCTTGGGAATGGGGGGGATTCACCTGTCCGGGCTCGAATCCAACCCCGGGGGGCGTCAAAGGGAATTGGGCAATAAAATATAACAAAGTATAACAGAATAATAACAATAAAATAAGAATATAAAATAATATATAATAAAATATAAAATAATACATAATAAAATAATAAATCAAATAATACATAATAAATAATATCATTTTATATTATATTTATATTCTAATATAATAAAATATTTATATGATCACATATTATAATAAAATATTTATATTTTAATATAAATATAATCTAAACCAATAATTTATGTTATTATTTTTATTGTATTTATTTTATTTATTATATATAACATGAAAATATAAATACATATGATATTTGTCATATTTAATTATTTATGTCATTTTCTAAACGAGGTTATTTAATTTATATTTATATTTATATTTATATTTATATTTATATTTATATTTATATTTATATTTATATTTATATTTATATTAAAATATTATAAATTTGTGTTTATATTAAACTATAAATAAATATAAATATAAATATAAATATAAATATAAATATAAATATAAATATAAATATAAATATAAATAAAATGATATAATTAAATATAAATATCAATATAAATATAAAATATATAAAATGAACTTGTTTAGAAAATGACATAAATTTCTTTTCTATACAATTTAATAAAAATTTATTATAAACCAGAAATGACGTTTCTTATATTTTTGGTTGTGCTTTTATTTCCATACTTAATATTTAATATTTAATGATTAATATTTCATATTTTACATCTGATGTTTTATATTTTCTCTGCCATCTTAATACTAAATGATATGATTAAATTTAAAAATACATTCTGATGACAATCTACATTTTAATTATATTTCTGTAATAATATCTATATCACATTTATATAAATATTTAGATTACATTATAGAAATTATTATAAATTACCTCTGTTATAACAGATATATTTATTTTAATTGTTTATAAATTATTTATAAATTAATAAATTATATTTATATATTTATATATATATTTATATATATTTTTATTTATAAAAATATATATTTATTTATATATATTTGTACATATTTTAGATATAATTTATATTAATTATTTTATTAATTAATATAAAATTATATTAATAATAATTCTTATTTATTAATTTATATATAATTTATATTAAATTATATATATTATTTTATGTTCTTTACTATAATATCCACACAGAAATACCTCAGATACGAATTAGGGAATCGAGGGATTCGAAAAAAAAGGGGGATAAAAAGGGATAAAATCAATATATTGGGAGAAAAATGTGGGAAAACAACCCGGGAATGGCCGAAGGGAAAAGCGGAATTCCGGTTTGGGACGCTCTCCAGGCTCGAACTTCCACGGAATTCTGGGGATGTGGAGACAAAAAGGGGATAAAAAGCCGATAAAAATCAATATATTGGGATCGATCCCCTTCCCTGGGCCCCCCCGGTGCCCCCAGATCCCGATTTTCCCGTTTTTCCCACCTTTTGGAGGGTCCCCGGACAGTTTCGAGGCCGATTACGACGACGTTTCCCTGGCGGAGCCGGAGCAGGAACCGCCCGGCAAACCCGGCACAGGTGACACCCCCCCCCGGAAAAATGGGAATTGGGGGGGAATTCCACCTGGAAATGGGAATTGGGGGGGAATTCCACCTGGAAATGGGAATTGGGGGTTAATTCCATCTCAAAATGGGAATTATTTGGGTTAAATCCTCCTAAAAATGGGAATTTTGGGGGTTAATTCCCCCACGAAATGGGAATTTGGGGGTTGATTCCCCAACAAAATGGGAATTTGGGAAGTAATTCCCCCTCAAAAATGGGAATTTTGGGGTAATTTCCCCTCAAAAATGGGAATTTGGGGGTTGATTCCACCTCAAAAAATGGGAATTTTCAGGTTTAATTCTTCCCTGGAATTGGAATTTTGGGGTTAATTCCCCTCAAAATGGGAACTTTGGGTTTTAATTCCTCTTCCTTATTTGAATTTAAGGGTTAATCCCATCTCGGAATGGGAATTTTAGGGATTAATTTTAGGGATTAATTTTAGGGATTAATTTTAGGGATTAATTCCACACCAGAATGGGAATTGGGGGGGGGGGGGGGG
>NW_020958061.1:16261-17380 GCF_003031625.1 Empidonax traillii | reverse complement strand
TAGGGCTTTCTCTCCTCCTGTGTGTGATGGAAGGAGATCACGAGCGGGACCGAGACCAAGGTCGTGGTCGAGACCATTTGGCTGATCCATCTCTGTAGTGTCAGACTTTGTAGTCTCCATAGTCATCCTCATATTCAGAGGGCTCATAAGATCCCTCTCTTGCAGGTGTTTGTCTGGAACTGGAATCAGAGTTTTCTCTGGAAAATGCATTCCTGGATTCTACTGTTTCTTCTGTATGTCGTTACACAGTACACAGAGTGCCCATGAGCATTTTTTGCGTGTTTGGAAGCATCACTGCTGCCAAAATATGAACATAAGATGCAGGAGCACCCTGGATTATCTTTCTCCACATAGGCATTGTGCAAGTGACACCCCCTGGTTCATCATCATCATCATACATAAGTTCCAACAATGCCAATTCTCTAAAGTACTGGATGGCTTCTTCTACCTTAGTCCACTTCCTGGGGGGGCACCTTAAATATTCTTTGAATGGATAATTTTCTCTCACACCTGTGACAAGCCGTGCCCAAAGACTGGTTTTGGGTTTCACATCTGCAACTAATTGATCAAGTTGGTGATTTTTGGTGAGGGATCCTAGTTATTGAGCTTCATGATCTGCCAATATGTGAGCTCGAGCCCCACCATCTCAGCATCGAAGCAGCCACGATAGAATTCGTTCACCAGGCTGACGAGTGTAATCTTTTCACAAGTCTGGGAGTTCTGCCGGGCTCATTGATCACAAAACTTCCCTTTCCATTCTCAGGAGGTTTTGTTTTGGTGGAGTACTGGCACTGGTATCAGCATCGGGCCCTTCCCCGCTATGATCCGACTTTCTTTGAGCTCCCATTGGTCGTAGACTGACGCTGTCGGGCACCGATATCCAGCTCTTCTTTGTCACTACAGTGGCAAGGGGTATCTCGGGTGGTGTACTTTGAGTTCCCCTTCCTCTGGATGTAGTAGAGGCGGTGCTGGTCCCAGGGGGCATGGTTTGAGTTTCTGCCTCAGCCTCAGCCTGCCGAGAGCAGTCAATGGCAGCTCGATAAGCACTCGCCAGGCCCCAGTACAAAGCAAAGAACTGCATGTTTGGATCCTCATAAGAGAAACACCCTTCCACTAAAG
>NW_020958061.1:8350-9527 GCF_003031625.1 Empidonax traillii | reverse complement strand
GACACATCCCCTCCCTCCCCTGGCTTGTTGCACAGCCCAGGAAGCTCCCTGCACCAGGGTGTCTCGCACAGCACACAGGTACAAGGCACTGTCAGAGACCTCCACTGCCTCCACCTGCAGGACACTGTATTTGCCCGTGGTGTTCAGCAACGTGCTGATACGGCCGCTCTGCCTCTGGCCAGCCCCTGCATGGGAGGAGAGCAGCTGTGGGGCTTGTCCTTTCCTCTGCTGGTACCACAACAATCCATAAAAGTTTCTGGTCTGGTATGTACAGGTGGTGTGGAAGGGGTCTCTCTCCTTCACCGGGACTCGTCCTTCTTCCTGGGTGACAATGATCTGCCCCATGGTGCCTGGAAGAAAGTGAAAGTCAGCAGCTCCACAGAGAAATACTATGGGAAGATAAAGCAATCTGGATGCAAAAGCCTGGTGGAGAAATATTCCTGCCCTGTAGGAAAGTCCGGAGACAGTGAGGTGAGAGTGATTTTTTACAGCAGTTCAGAGCTGTCATCACAGTAGGAATCTGAGGAGAGCTGTGCTGTGTCCCTGCTCCTGCTTCTCCTGCTCAGAGCACCAGGGAACAGCCTGTCCCACCTGAGCTTTGTGTGCTGGAACCAGCACATCTGCAGCAGATTGAGGGGCACACAGAGGCACAGCAAAAATATTCATTCTCTTTCCCACCACCGTCATCTCTGCAAACTCTGAGGGTTCCTCACTCGCTGAGTACACACAGTTCTGAGTTTGGAAAGAGGGAGTCCTGGCTGTGTTGTCAGCCTGGGGAAAACTGGAAACCTGTTGGAGTCTGTGAGATGAGAGCTGGAAAGTGCCTTGGGCAATTTGGATGGGATCTGTGAATTTGCATTAAAGAGGAGAGATGTGGGACTGCAGAGACAGCTGAGATGTCCTGTGGTGGCAGCAGGTGGATCAGAAGAGAGAAGCAGAGAGAGATGGTTTGAAGGGGAAAAAAAAAACAAAAATGATCTGAGGTCTCTCTTTGCTCTCTTCTCTTTTCCTTTACAAAAGTCAGATCTCTGTGAATGAACCCTTACAAAGTAGCAAATATGGGAAGATGCTTTGCAATGATTGCTCTCTATTCGGTGATATTTCCCCATTGATTTTCCCCATGATCCTTGATAAGGCTGTTGAGAGTTTCCTGGGAGGAAGAAGAAGGGTGCATTGA
>NW_020958061.1:0-1217 GCF_003031625.1 Empidonax traillii | reverse complement strand
GTTTGGATCCTCATAAGAGAAACACCCTTCCACTAAAGGACGTGCCATCTCGTCAGGATCAAACACTTGTTCTGGCATGAGCTCCCAACTAACGGGAGGTGTCACGTGTCCTACCAATTTGCCAAAATTCACCCACATTCCTTCCCATCCAGAGACTGGCTTTTCCAAAGCTCTTCCCAAAGTTCCAGATAATCCTTTTGGGGTTCCACCTTTTCTGCAACAAGGAAAGCAGTACCACACTACCTGTCCAATTTTAAATAACACTTCCATGGCCTTTATCAATATTAGTCCTGTTGCTAAACAATCTATGTCAGGATTGGGACCAATTGCAATCCAAGGACCCTCCGCTACTAGGCCCTTGAGGTCATAAGTAAGGAAAGGTAGAAATTGGTAGATGTCTTCTGGTTCCTTTCTTATAGGAAATCCATAGATATATATGAAAATGGCTAGGGTGGCCAAAAAAATGAATAAAGACCATGTTTATACATTAGTTTTCTTTGTCCCCAAACAGTAAGTATGTTTATACAAACAAGCCTCTCTTGGCAACTTTCCCGGTAACTTTTCCAAAACAAACCAGGATAACCCAAACAATCTCTGTATGGGCCACCAAAACATCTGTGATGGTTCAGACCTGGCTCCCTGCCAGATACCGAAACTCACAGTAACAACCCCTTCCCCCTCCCTTCTTCCCTTAGGGCAAATGAAAAAGAACTATAGAAATTGAGGAACCCAAAATCAAATTAGTTATATAAAAATATATATTTTACATCTATTACAGTCCTGTAGAGTTAATATGCTATGTACACAACACAGGGAAACCAAACACCCCCCGAAGGGAAAGGGGACACCAAACAGATGTACACAATCAAACCCAAGAACTAGCAAAATAACTAGCAAAACAAAGCTCACCACGTCCCTCAGAGAAAAACAAGATTGACAGACATGGTCAGCACTCTCCAAGCCCCCCACATGGCAGACAAGTGGTCACTGCAGGCCTCAGGCTCCAGATAAGCGAGACCAACCTTGTGACCCACTGCTCCTGAACCTTGCTGGAAGAGAATGAAAGCTTCTCTTCCCTTCTTATTTATACCCTGATTTATGTAAAAATTGTATGGAATACTGGGAACATGGCCAATTCCTCAGTCACAAACTGGTCACCAAGGAAGGCCTAGATTAAAACTACCACACTGGGCTTCGAGAACCAAGATTTGAGAAGG
>NW_020958060.1:24633-25658 GCF_003031625.1 Empidonax traillii | reverse complement strand
GTAGGAACAATCAGGTGTGGAACGCCTGGGGAACAAAGATAATCAGCTATTCCATGAAAGCCTTGGAACATTTCCTGTCTAAATTGCAGCCCAAGTGGAAGAGTTTGGATACAATTCATAAATCTTTTGGAAACTCCAGTCATTCCTGACACGAGGATGGAAATTCAGCAGGTAACTAAAGCCAGTGCCCTTGTGAGCCCACAGCCAGCAGTGCTGAGGGAGGCCCTGGGAGCTCCCCAGCACCTCCCTCTCACTGGGACACCTCTTGCAGCCTCTTGGAGCTCGGGAACCCTCCAGTTTGCAACACTCCAAAGAGCGTCGCTGATGCCCAGGACAATTCTGATCCCCTCAACAAACACTCCTCCAGCTGTGACCCTTGTCTGGTGGGAAACACAAAGGGGTGTGTGGGGGTGTTTCACTGACAACAGGAGAATTTTGGAGAGGGACCTTTACACACCCAGAACTGGATGTGTCCACAGATCTCTGCCTGGGTGTGGGTGTGAATTGACTGTGGTGTGAGTGTTGTTATTGGGAATCTATAATTCAGTCAGTGTTAAAACTGTAGTAAATGTTATTGAATCCCTCTGTAACTGTAAAGTTAGCCCTGCTAATCTATTTTGCCTCCATGTCTTTGGATCCAAATCCTTTGCATCCTGACCCTCTTGCATCCCAAGGCTCTGTGTAAACCATTCCCTTTCACAGAAAAACTATATTTCTGTGACTTCCACTTTAAAATCTTCCTCTTCATCCAAACTACAAAACAACTCCAATTAGCTGTAGAAGTCTTGAAGAAATGAAGACAATTAAAGGAAGGAAAATAATTTGGTTTTCTGTATTTTAATGAGCCCCACAGTGTGTTTAGAGACAAGGCCATCATCCTGAGATGCTGAGAGAAGATTGAAGAAGCTGCTCAAGAAGTCAGAAGCCAAACTCCCAGTCCCTTGAAGCATTGCTGGGCCCCACTGAGGGCAGGCACTGACAAAGCCTCCCCAGGGACTCCTGAGAGCAGATCCTTGCAGGCCAGG
>NW_020958060.1:20075-21274 GCF_003031625.1 Empidonax traillii | reverse complement strand
AACTCCCTCTGGGGCACCAGAACAATCTCCTACACAGGATGTGCTGCACAGCTCTTTTTCTTTTATTTCTTTATCTCAACAGAGTATTTCCTTCTCACCATCATGTGCTACGACCGCTACGTTGCCATCTGCAAACCCCTGCACTACGGGACCCTCCTGGGCAGCAGAGCTTGTGCCCACATGGCAGCAACTGCCTGGGCCACTGGGTTTCTCTATTCTCTGCTGCACACAGCCAATACATTTTCCCTGCCCCTGTGCCAGGGCAATGCCCTGGGCCAGTTCTTCTGTGAAATCCCTCACATCCTCAAGCTCTCCTGCTCACACTCAGGTTACCTCAGGGAAATTGGGTTCATTGTGGTTAGTGTGTGTTTCTTGTTTGTCTGTTTCACTTTCATAGTTTTCTCCTATGTGCAGATCTTCAGGGCTGTGCTTAGGATCCCCTCTGAGCAGGGACGGCACAAAGCCTTTTCCACGTGCCTCCCTCACCTGGCTGTGGTCTCCCTGTTCCTCAGCGCCTCATTCTCTGGCCATCTGAAGCCCCCATCCATCTCTTCCCCATCCCTGGACCTGGCTCTGCCAGTTCTGTACTCAGTGGTGCCTCCAGTACTGAACCCCCTCATCTACAGCCTGAGGAACCAGGAGCTCAAGGATGCCATAAGGAAAATGATGCCTGGAGGAAGAGGCAATAATAAAATGCATCTTTTCTTCGGGAAACATTCAGAATGTAAATCATTCTGAAAATAAGCCTTTTTTCTTTATTTTTTTTCATTCTTTTCATTTTCTTTTAACTTTTCTAATATTTTCCACCAATGATTTGCATTACTCAAAGCATTTCTACATCAGTATCTTCCATTGTTCTTTAATTCAAGACTTTCAAAAAGCTTGTTCCCTGTACATTTGAATGAAATAAAGTTCTCTGCCTTGATTTCTTTGTTTCTTTCCTGGAGGGCAGGGCTGTCGTTCGCTTACAGGAACCCCACACTGGAATTGTTTGTCTGACTCCCAAATTTGAATCTGGACAAAGATTCCTGCCAGACAAAAGGTAGCAGGACAGAAAGCTCTTGCTGCCCACGGAGTCCCCAAGGTGCCACACCAACTGCACCTTACACCCAAAGGTTACAGGATTCTTTCCTGGGGGAAAGGGCTGTCACTCTCTTTTCGGAGGCCTTCGCTTAAACTGTCAGTCTGACTCCCAACAT
>NW_020958060.1:16229-19706 GCF_003031625.1 Empidonax traillii | reverse complement strand
CTGAATATGGATGAAGATTCCTTCCAGAGAAAAGGTGCCAAAACAGAACAGTCTTGCTGCCCATGGAGTGCCAACAATGGCCCCCCAACTGCACATGAGAGCCTGGGGAAGGGGTTTCTTTCCTGGGTGGAAGGGCTGTTGTTTGCTTTTCGGAGCCGTGCACTGAACTTGCAGGTGCAACTCCCAAAATTGAATATGGTCAAATATTCCTCAAAGACAAAAGGTGGCACGACAGAAAGCTTTTGCTGCTCATGGAGTGCCCAGGGTGTCCCACCAACTGCACCTGAAACCTGAAGGTTACAGGCTTTCTTTCCTGGGGAAAAAAGGCTGTGACTTCACAAAGAGTCCCATGGCAGATGGGGGGGTTGCACTGTGGGGGTGTGGGTCGTTGGTTCTTTGGTTTCCAGGGGCTATTCCAGAATGGAGAGGACAGGCCATGACATCACAAAGGGGCCCATGGCACACGGATAGGGTTGAATTTCAGGGTTCTGTGGTGTTGGCTTTTTGGTTGCCAGGGGCTATTCCAGAATGGACAGGATAGGCTGTGACATAACAAAAGGGCTCAAAACACATGGGTTGGTCCGACTTTGCTGTGTGGGGTGTTGGTTCTTTAGTTGCCAGGGTCTATTCTGAATGGAGAGGATAGGTCGTGACAAGTAGTGCCTGTCAGAACTGCAAAGACGGACCCACAAGAGTCTGACATGGGGGAGATTCTCTGCTCTGCCCTGCACACCCCAGGGCTGGGGTCAGAACTCAGCCTCTCCTCTTCCCTCTCCTAAGGGACTTCATTTTAGACATCCCCTTCCCTATGCTCATTTCAAAAGCCCTCCCAGCAATTCCCAAGCCTGTACCTGGCTCTCATCCCCTCTCTGGCTCAGAGACCTCCACTTATCTCTCAGAGAGCTGGGTCGGTCCATCCACTTTCCAAAAGCACATTCCTTGGGCTGGCTCAGGGGTTCCTGCAGTCACACCAGGCCCTGCCCAAGGCCCTCCCAACAAGGGCTGGGCCCTGGAGGCAGGGGGAGATCCCTCCCCTGGCATGGCCATTCATTCCCCAGCCCTGTCTGGCCCAGCTTCCTCCCCCCTGCACACTCACCACTGTCACAGCCTGCACTGGGGCAGCTTTTACTTCTTGGGCCCTTCAGAGCTGCCCCCATGGGGACACTTCCATTTTCTGGGCCAGCACCAGAGCCCGCCCAGCCAGTCCTGCCCCTCGTCCCCAGCCCGGCTCACTGACTCCAATTGCCCCTGGAACCCAAGAGCCAAAGGTGACACCCCCAGAGTGCAGCCCCACCCTCTACAACGGGGCCCCAGGGGTTCCCTTTGCCAAGCAGCCCCTGCAAACCCTTGTCAGAGAGAAAATGGGGTTAGGGTTAGTCCTGGATGCTTTTAGTAAAGAGCTCGAAACATTTCTTCAATAATGGAGGGGGTGACTCTTTTATTCTTGACATTTCCAGTTCTCCATCTGGGGGCAGGATGTCCTCTAGGCTGATGTTTTATTCCATTTGGAATGAGTGCAGCCTCAGAGGGCTGAGCCCTCTCTGGTTGGTCTTGGCCTGTCCTGGAGAGCCTCAGGCCTGGCTGGGCTGCCCCAGGAAGACGTTGCAGGAAGAAGAGCTCAGGCCTCCTGTGTCTGGTGTTCCTGGGGCTCAGCCTGTGCCCCATTCCTGCCCAGGGGCTGAGCCCACCTCTGCCTCGGGGCCTTGGGCAAAGGGCTGGCGAGGCAGAGGCCCAGGAGCCTTGGGGCCTGCCCAGCTTTCCTCCTCCCTGGGGGCTGCCAGTCCTCTCCTGACACCCTGTTGGCCCCAGGCCTTGCTGGCTCCAGGCTCATGGCTTGCTGGCACCATCCCACTGGCCTGACCCCCCTCCCTGCCCTCTCTCCAGCCGCTCCTGCCTTTGATGGCAAGGCCCCATCCAAGGAAAACCCCGGTGATCAGCAATGGCACCTGTGGGACGGCTGCAAGGCTCGAGTGTGCCAGGCAAGAGCAGGAGCACAGAGAGCCTGAGGAGGCAGGAGATGCCCTGGCTGGGCATCGTGCTGCTGTGGGACGAGCTGACCCCTCTGCACAGTCTCTGACTGTCCCTGCCAGCCAAGTTCTGCCCAGGCTCTGTGCATGGGGACGGAGCACTGACAGTTTTCAGCCCCCACGCTGTCCCACAAAGGCTGGGATGGCACAAGGCCCTTGCCTGGCACCCAAGAGATGGGCAAGACAAGGCAAGGATGGAGCCTCTGAGCCACCAGCACGCTGTCCCAAAGGCTGGGATGGCATAGAAGCCCAGAATCCATGAGGTTGGCAGAGACTTCGGAGATCAACCGGCCTCCAGCCTTCGACCCATCCCCAGCACGTCAAGCAGACCACGGCACTGAGTGCCATGTCCAGTCTGTCCTTAAACACCTCTAGGGACGGTGAGTCCACCACCTGCCTGGGCAGCCCATGTCAGTACCTAATCCCTGTTTCTGCCCAAAAATTCCTCCACCTGTTCCTGACAAACATCCCCTGACAGGCAGGTCCTCGTGTCCTCTTGTCCTAGCGCCTGTTGCCTCGCAGAAGGGGCTGACCCCACCTTGCTCCACCCTCCTGTCAGGAAGTTGTGGACAGTGAGAAGGTCAGCCCTGAGCCTCCTCTTCTCCAGGTTGGAGCTCCCTGAGGTGCTCCTCATAGGATGTGCACTCCACACCCTTGCCCAGCTCCATTGCCCTGCTCTCGACACACTCCAGCCCCTCAATGTTCTTCCTGAAATGAGGGGCCCAGAACTGGACACAACACTCCAGGTGTGGCCTCAGCAGTGCCCAGTTCAGCAGAAGAATCCCTGCCCTGCTGCTGCTGGCCCCACTATTTCTGATCCAGGCCAGAATGCCGTTGGCCTTCTTGCCCACCTGGGCACCCTCTGGCTCAGGGTCAGCCTCAGCCAGCACCCACAGGGCCTTTCCTACGGGCACCCTTTGCAGCTACTCTGCCCCCAGCCTGGAGCTACAGGGGGTTAATGTCTATCTTCACAATTCCCAAGAGAAGAGATGGCAGAAAGCTGCCCTGCAGGTTGTATTTGAAGGAAAAGGAAAAGAGACCGAGGGGAAGGGGTTTCTTTCCTGGAGGGCAGAGTTGTTGTTCACTTGCAGGAGCCCCGTGCTGGAACTGTCAGTCCGACTCCCAAATTTGAATTTGGACAAAGATTCCTGCCAGACAAAAGGTGCCAGGAGAGAAAGCTCTTGCTGCCCATGAAGTGCCCAGGGTGGCCCACCAACTGCACCTGAAACCCAAAAGTTACAGGCTTTCTTTCCCGAGGGAAAGGCCATGACATCACAAAGGGGCCATGTCAGAGGGAGGGGGGGCTGCACTGTGACATTCTGTAACGTTGGTTCTTTGGTTTCCAGGGGCCATTCTGGAATGGAGAGGACAGGCCGTGACATCACAAAGGGGCCCATGGCACACGAGTGGGGCTTCACTTTGGGGTTGTAGGGTGTTGGTTCTTTGGTTG
>NW_020958060.1:14056-16208 GCF_003031625.1 Empidonax traillii | reverse complement strand
TCACAAAAGGGCCTCAAGCACATGGATTGGTGTGATGGGTGGACCCTGGATGGATTTCAAAAACCCACTAAAAGCCACTACCTCTCCCTCCCTCTGCAACTCCATAGAGGAGAAAAAAAAAATCCAGCTGAGGATTCCTGAGTAGAGATAAGGGTCAGGAGAAAGTTGCTTACTAAGGGGGCAAAACAGACTCAAAGTAGGGATAGTACTTACATTTATTACCAACAGGATAAAAGCCAAAGAGTGAGAAATAAAACAGTCTTAAAAAGACCTTCCCCCCACCCCTCCTTCCTTCTCAGCTCTCCCTCCTCCCCCCCAGCAGTGCAGGGGGATGGGGAAGGGGGTTGCAGTCAGGTGTTGTTTGAGTCCATCCCTCGGGTAGCAGCTTTTCCCATTCTGCTGTCCTGTGGGTTACTCTTTCATGGGCTGCAGGGGGGTCTCTGCACCCCGATGCTCCTCCATGGGCTGCAGGGGGACACCTGCGTTACTTTGGTCTCCAGCACGGGCTACAGGGGGGCACAGCTCTGAGTCTTTCCCCTGGTCCTGTGGGGTCTTTTCCAGGGGGGACAGTCCTGGATGGACCTCCCAACGTGAGTCCATTCCTCAGGCAGCAGCTCTTCCCACCCTGCTGTCCTGTGGGTCCCTCCTCCATGGGGTCAGTCCTTCAGGGATGAGCTGACCCAGCGTGGGTCCCCCACAGGGGCCACGAGTCCTACTTGGGAAAAACCTGCTCCAGCCTGGGCTTCCCTCTCCATGGGCCACAGGTCTCCTGCAGGACCTGCTCCAGCCTGGGCCTGCCATGGGGTCACAGCCTCCTTCCTGCATCCCTCTGCTCCAGCGTGGGCTCCTCCATGGGCTGCAGGGGGGTCTCTGCACTCCGATGCTCCCCCAGGGGCTGCAGGGGCCTCAGCTCTGAGTCCTTCCCCTGCTCCTGGGGGGTCCCTCCTGCCCCTCCTTCTACACTCACCTTGGTGTCTGTGTTGGTATCCCATGTTCTCACTCTGCTCTTCCCAGGCTGGAATTTTTTTCTGTCCAACACTCCTCTCTTCTGAAATATGTTATCCCAGAGGTGTTCCTGTCACTCCTAAGTGGCTCAGCCTTGGCCAGTGGCAGGAAAACCGTCCTGGAGCAGCTGGCATTGGCTCCATGGCACAGGGGAAGCTTCTGGCAGATTCTAATAGAAGCCCTTTTGCCCCCCTGCTACCAAAACCCAACCAGAGAAACCCACTATCTTGTGCAGCTCTTTCTCTAAGCCAAGCAGGTGGGAGTTGGTGCCAAGGAGCTGAAACCTGCAGGTCCAGCCTTTAGTGGAGGAAGCTCATATTTGCCCAAGGCTGCTTTGGGTACCAGGGGATGGATGAGGGAATGGTGGGGTGGGGATAGGGATGGATTGTCAGACACAAAGGGTCTTGATTTTTGTGTCTACTCAGAGTGAATTAGGAGGTGCTTGGGATCAATATCGACTGGGGATTGCTGATATTAACCTAAAACCAGAAAAAAAAGTAAACAGGCCATAAAATAAGACATCTTTATTCATAGTTTTAATAATACAATATATTCACTTGGATTGCACTTCTGAGATCTGCAAAATTAACCACAAAAGAATTGAAGACTTAAAAGTAAATTATTCCCAGGGGTTTTTCTGGTTAAGATGCCACCCCTGAGAAGAGAGTGTGGAGGAATGAGCAGACAAGGGGACCATCCCTGGGGCTGGGGAAGCAGGAACTCAGAGTCACTGGTTCCAGGTGGCAAATGGACTGTGGGATGTGGCTGTGAAAGCCCTTCATGGGCTCTGCCAAGTAGAACAACCAAGTCCTTACCCCCATCCTCTGGAATTGGGTTCTGGTGCCTCACAGGATGCTGGTGGCTCTCAGGGGATCAGTGTGATGTGGGGGGTGGAATGGGGAGTGCAGGAGAGCAGTAGGACAGCTCACAGCTCTGTGGGGTGGGGGAGGAGGCAACAAGCCCTGGGGCTGGAAGGAACTGGTGTCTTCTCCTGGCTGTCATGAACAAGCTCAGCAAAGTGCCCTGCTGAAGGCAAAGCCAGTGAGCTCAAGTGTGTGAGGGCAGGAGGGGGCACAGCAGTGTCCCTTCCACAGCCAGGCCTGCAGGGACAGAGCAGAAGCAGCAGCAGAGCAGGGTCTGGGCTGTG
>NW_020958060.1:8275-9672 GCF_003031625.1 Empidonax traillii | reverse complement strand
GCACATAGGAGAAAACTATGAAAGTGAAACAACCAAACACTAAACAGACATTTACCACAATAAGACCAATTTCCCTGAGGTAACCTGAGTGTGAGCAAGAGAGCTTGAGGACATGTGGGATTTCACAGAAGAACTGGCCCAGGGCATTGCCCTGGCACAGGGGCAGGGAAAATGTATTGGCTGTGTGCAATTTTGATTCTCCTAGCAAGGAGAATCAAAAACTAAAATAGAATACAAAAAGACTACTTTATCAGTTGGCATTCATACAATACTACGAGCAGCCTCTCTTACAGCATTAGCTAGTAAAAAGGGAACTAAAGGGATACAAGAAAAAGATATCAAATGTTTGCTTTCCCTGTTGCTTCCTATCAATAAACTGTGCTCACCTGCACAGACAGGCCAGGCCTACCAGGGTCTGCAGGGGCTGGTTGGTGCCCGTGCTTGGCGGGTGTCCCCGCGGAGCAGCACAGTGTGGATGGGAGGATGAGCATCTCTCCACCCAGCAGTGCCAACACCCCATTGGCCGTGCACGCTAAGTCGCAGGGCGAGGAGGGTGCGGGGAGGCTTTGGGGTGTCGAGCCCCGCACGGGGAGCGTTGGGTGAACCTGGGAAGGGAATGCCGGAAATCCGGGAGAGATCGGCTGTAGCCCGGAAGCGCTGGGCTCCCGCTCTTCCTTCCAGCCTTTACCTGGCCAAGTGCATCCTCCGAGAGGAGCGGGCTCTGCTGCTTCCTGACCCTGCCAGGCAACAGGGAGACCCGTCTAGAGGGGCTCCTGTGTCTGACACCAGCAGGTCTCCCAGAGCCTCTGCCAGGGATGGAGTCTCTTGCCACAAGGAACTGCGATGCCGAGAAATTCCTCTCCTGCTTTTGCCATACCGCATTGGGAGAGAGCCCTGGACTTGGGAACACCTGCTTTTGCTGAAGGAGACGACCCCCCGCACGTTGCTGCCCAGGATCCTGATGTGGCACTGCCGCAGCTTCCTGGGAGCCACGGCTTGGGCACCGGTGTCTCGGGGACAGTAGCTGCTGGGCCACCTACTCCTGGCAATGCCTCACTGCAATGGTCTGGGCTCCCACTCTTCCTTGCAGCCTTTTCCTGCCCATGCGCATGTTCAGCCAGCAGCGGGCTCTGCTGACAGCCGCAGCTCCAAGGGAGCAGGAACTCCTATCGACAGAGGCTTCTCCATCTGCAGGCCAGCAGGTCTCACCGACGCTCTGGGCAGGATGAAGGCTGTGGTCAGAAGTAACACAGGTGTGCAGGAGATATTCCCTTTCTTGGTCGTCCACAGACGGAAAAATAGAGCACCCTGGAGATGGGAACAGCCAGCCTTGACTCTGGAGGACCTTGTCCAGAGGTGCGTGGAGCCTCTACCCCTGTCGTGTTTGCAAAGGACCC
>NW_020958060.1:7047-8254 GCF_003031625.1 Empidonax traillii | reverse complement strand
GTAAGAGGTTGGCTAAAAGATGTACTTAAACAAGGGCTGTCTATACTCGTTTTCATTTTAGTTTTATTACTTAATATTCTGTGTGTTTTTAGGTGTCTTCAGGATTGTATTCTTCGTAGCTTTGATTCTATGCTTAAACAGAAGGGGGGAAATGTTGGGGCCTTAGCTGTCTTAAATGAGTATGCTGAGTTCTAAAGAGGCCAGGAGCTGACCGTTAGACAAACAAGAACAAGTCTGCAGCTGCACGAATGCAGAGGTCAGCAGAAAGCGATGTGAGAAAAAGGTGATAACAGAAACTTTTCCCAGGAATGTGTGTTTTAAGGATCACCAATGGATGGACCGCTTGAGGCGCGTGGACAATGTAGACTAACCAATCATGGAGGTGTGCTGCGCTCGTGATTGCATGTCCAAGACTCAAAAGAATATATATTGTGTGGCCTTCTGATAATAAAACGGATTTGAATCTGCCTCTCATAGATGTGTCGTTCTTTCCCGCTTGCTTGAATACCCATGGCACACGCGATCCCCCCAAACTCCGGGTGGAGATGGACTGGGGGATCCCGGCTGGGCCCGAGGCCACGGGGAGGGGCTGCGGCCGCCAGCAGCTCAGGAGCTCTGTGGCAAAGGGGGGACACGACCCCCAGGGCCCCCCCTTTACCTTCTCCTGCAGGTAGGAGCTGAGCCCCAGCACCAGGAAGACGAAACGCAAAACGAAGTCCCTGACCCTCACCAGGATCTTGCTGCGGATGGTGTCCTGTGGCATCTCTGGGGGGAGCCGGGGGAGTCAGGGCCCCCAAAACCTCCCAGAGACCACTCAGGACCCCACAAACCCTTTCCTGGTCTCCCCCAACCCCACCCAGAACCCTCTGAAACTTCTTCCCAGTCCCTTCTGTGTTATTGCAGTGAGAATAAAAAATCTCCTAGCAAGGAGAATCAAAAACTAAAATAGAATACAAAAAGACTACTTTATCAGTTGGCATTCATACAATACTATGAACAGCCTCTCTTACAGCATTAGCTAGTAAAAAGGGAACTAAAGGGATACAAGAAAAAGGATATCAAATGTTTGTTTTCCCTGTTGCTTCCTATCAATAAACTGTGCTCACCTGCACAGACAGGCCAGGCCTACCACGCTCTGCAGGGGCTGGTCGGTGCCCGTGCTTGGCGGGTGTCCCCGCGGAGCAGCACAGTGTGGATGGAAGGATGA
>NW_020958060.1:3808-5420 GCF_003031625.1 Empidonax traillii | reverse complement strand
CCCCGCGGAGCAGCACAGTGTGGATGGAAGGATGAGCATCGCTCCACCCAGCAGTGCCGACACCCCATTCCATCAGCTCTACATTACACTCCATTGGGCCAGGATGCAGTATAAGGTGGTGCTTGAGAGGCAGCCAAACAAGCGCCCGTTCATCACCTCATGGCAACAGTCTGTGCGTGCATACAGACGGGCATTGCGTCTGTAGGGCAAGGGGCCAACAACCCCTGCCCAGATCATCTTCCTCTCCCCATCACCTTCCTCAGCCCTATGGATGACCTCTACCATTGTGTTTCAAGGGGATTTGTATCTAACTTGCACAATGTAGCCAAGCCAAGGAATAATTCAGCTGTGATAATAAGGGACATCCAGTAAACTTTACTAAAAGTACAATGAGCCATACCGTCAACTTGTGCAAAAAAGTTACATTGTACAATACTTTGGCTGGTGTCACATGCCAATACAATGACTTTCTTAGCCCTCTATGTTCCATTGATCATCTAAATCAAAAGTATCCCCCTTACGCCTGGCAATGGATTTGTTCAGTGCCAGTATCACAGCCTTGTTCCCCTGGCTGCCAGCCCAGGGCCTTGTGACATCCCAGCCTTTGTGGAAGAGCGCGGGGGATGAAAATTGTCAACTCGTCCCACAGCAGCACGATGCCCAACCAGGGCATCTCCTGGCTCCTCAGGCTCTCTGTGCTCCTGCTCTTGCCTGGCACACTCGAGCCTTGCAGTCATCACACAGGTGCCATTGCTGATAACTGGCCTTTTCCTTGGATAGAGCCTTGCCATCAAAGGGAGCAGCGGCTGGAGACAGGGCAAAGAGGGGGGTCAGCTCGGTGGGATGGTGCCAGTGGGCCATGAGCCAGAAGCCTGCAAGGCCTGGGGCCAACAGGGTGTCAGGAGACAAGCGGGAGGCCCTTGGGAGGAGGAAAGCTGGGCAGGCCCCAAGGCTCCTGGGCCTCTCCCTTGCCAACCCTTTGCCCAAGGCCCTGAGGCAGAGGTGGGTGTGCATCTGTTCTTGCAATTCTGACAGGTGCTTCTTGTCAGAGATCAAGAAGTTTCTGCAGCTTGTAGACAGATAAGATGCTGAATAGCATCTGGAATTCAGGAGGAAACAATTTGTGACCTGCTGAGCCACTTGGATCCTCACAAGTCTATGGGACCCGAAGGGATTCAGCCAAGGGTGATGAGGGAGCTGGCGGAAGAGCTCGTCAAGTCGTTCTCCCTCATTTGCCAACAATCCTGGCTCACTGGGGAGGTCCCAGATGATTGGAAGTTGGGGAATGACACGCTGATCCACAAAAAGGGCCAGAAGGAGGACCCGGGAAACTGCAGACCTGTCAGCCTGACCTCAGTGCCTGGCAAGGTGACAGAGCAGATCATCCTGAGTGCAATCGCACAGCACCTACAGGATGGACAATGGATCAGAGCCAGCCAGCAAAGGTTTAGGAAGGGCAGGTCACGTCTGACCAACCTGATCTCCTTTTACGATCAAGTGACCCGCTTGGTGGATAAGGGGAAGGCTGTAGGTGTGTCTTCCTGGACTTCGGCAAGGCCTTGGACACCGTCTCCCATAGCATAAAAAAAGCTGCCGGTCCAGGGCTTGGACA
>NW_020958060.1:0-2187 GCF_003031625.1 Empidonax traillii | reverse complement strand
CAGGGACTTCAGGGCTGGGCATTTAAGCATTGCCCTCTTCTCTTTGGAGGTGCCAACCCGGTAACCTTTGGAAAGAAATGAGCGTCCCAGGTGAGTCGGGGAGGTATCGGGGAGGAGCAGGGGCCCAGGGAAGTGTCAGAAATGCCACTGGAAGTTTGTTTTCCCTGTTCCAGGTGTACCACGCAGTGGAAGTTGCAAGCTCTGCACCACTTGCTGGAGGCGGTGACACGAGGACTTGGGTGCACTTAGGAGAGGGTGAGTGTGGGAATGGTTGGGGTTTGGCCGATGTGATGCTAAAGTCCTGCACTGATTTTGGTTTCCTTTCTTGGAGCTGATGAAGAGAAGAAACCAGGGACTACAGGAAGCCCTGAGCCAGCCGAAGGGACGTGCTTTTGGAAGGTGGATGGACAGGCCCGTCTCTCTGCAAGATAAGTGGGGGGCTCTGAGACAGAGAGAGGATGAGATTCCCATACAGGCTTGGGAACTACCGGGAGGGCTTTTGAAATTAGTGTAAGAAAGGGGATAGGATTAGGGTTAACAAGGTTTAGGGTTAGGGTTAGGGTTAGAGTTAGGGTTAGGGTTAGGGTTAGAGTTAAGGTTAGAATTTAGCGTTTGGGTTAGGGTTAGGGTTAGGTTTAGAGGATTCAGAACGGGGAAAGATACCTGCCAGTTCAAAGGTAGTTTGCACAGGAAACTCTTGCTCTTTGTGTAGTACTGAGTTGTGCATCACCTTCTCTTGAGAGACAAAGGCTCAGGGTTTCCTTTCCTCCTTTGGTGGTCCCAGCATGGGGGTGGCACAGCAGCCAACCACAGCCTCGAGAAAAGCCCCGCCAGCCCCTCCTCCCTCAATCCGTGCCTCAGTTTCCCCACCCTGAGCAGCTCTTGGGGACCCGACGCCCCACCACCCCCTCGGGTTCCTCTCCCCCACCAAGCTAGGGGGACCCAGCAGACATGACCCCCCAGTCCCTGCACCCCGGGGACATGGGGGGCTCCCCTCAACCCCCGCTCAACCCATCAGTATCAGCCCATGGAGCCGACCTTGTCCTCCTCCATGTCCCAGCAGAGCTAGGGGGGCGCAGGGCTGGGGACACGGACCCGAGGGTGGGGACACTATGCTGTCACACAGAGGAGGGGACAGGAAAACAAAGCCCCCTGCCCTCCTCACTCTTCTGACCTCTCCCACCCTTTTCCCGTCGGTTTAGGGGGTCCCAGCACTTTTTGGGGTGTGCTGGGTGCCGTGTTGAAGGGCAGGTGCCCTCCCAAAAGCCCCCAAACATCCCCGGCATCCCCAGTTGTGTCACCACTGTCCCTGAGATGTCTCTGATGTTGCCAGTGATGTCCCAGCTGTCCAGTTGGTGTCATCACAGTCCCTCTGACATCACCAGTTGTCACTGCTGTCCCATGAGATTTCACCACTGTCCGATGTGATGTTACTGCTGTCCCCAAGGGTGGTCCCTGTGTCCCCAAAATGTCACTGCTGTCTCTGTGATGTCACCTCTGTCCCAAGCGGTAGCACCATGTCCCCGTAATGCCAATGATGTCCCCTGTGGTGTCACCAGAGCCCTGGGATGTCACTGGTCTCCTGGGATGTCACCGCTGCTCCCTTCCGCAAAAATGAAGGCAGAGGACCCAACTCCCTGCAGCTCTCCTGTATCCCAGGGCCGGAGGCTTGTGCAGGACTTGCAGCCAGCAGGGGAAAGAAAGAGCTTTCCTTTTCTCTCTAAAGCCTCACATGCAAGAACTGAACAGCAGCACAACCTCTGTTCCACTGAGGTCCTCCCTCAGCCAGCCCAGGCAGCGCTCCACCACAGCCAGTGCCCAGGGAGAATCGCCCAGCCCCGCCTGTTCTCTCTGACAGAGCTCCTGAGCTGGGCAAATGGGGCTGGCAGGTCCAGGCTGGGCTTGCTTGGGCTTTGCTGGGTTAGGCAAGGGCTGGGAGCTGGGAGCATTGGGGCTGCTCCTCCAGCTCCTGCTCTCACCTCCTTTCCTTTCCCACTCCACTGACAACCCCCACGGAAAATGGGGTTTACAGACATCCCTGTAACACCCAGTGGGTTTGTCCCTGTCGTCAGGAATCTGCCCTGTGCCAACCCCTGGGGTCGTCTGCACCAGTTCTAGTGGGGAATTGCCTTGGCTTGGCAGCGGAACACTTCCACAGCTCCTCTTCTCCTGGAGGACAGAGAGCTG
>NW_020958059.1:16252-17401 GCF_003031625.1 Empidonax traillii | reverse complement strand
CTGGCTTTGCAGCCCCTCCTCCGGGGGCATCTCCGGGCCTTTTCCTCCCCGCTGCCTTCCTGCGCCGGGGAGCCCTTCAAAACGGCCTCTCCCACCAGGCTCTGCCGGGGGGATTTGTCCTCCGTGCTCTCCGTCCTCAGCTCGGGGCCTGGGGCAGGAAGGAAGAAGGACAGGCAAGGGAATTGCCTCTGGCCCACAGAGAAGGCCAAGGACATTCCCCCCAAATCTGGCCCCCACGTGCACCACAATGTGGGCAGACAGGGCCTGGCGTTCGGAAGATTTCGGCATGTACGGAAAGGCAGGGACCACCCCCCTCCAATGCCTGACAGCCAATAGCAGCTAGGGGATAACATAAGCAGACGGAAGTGACAATGTAACTAAACATTATAAAAGGCTGTGTTACAAGCTAATAAACGCCATTTACTGTCCACCAAATTGGTGTCTACAAGTTCATGGCCTGAGCGACCAAGAGGGGGTCGCCGTGTCTTTCCTGAACCAGGTCTCCATGCTCTCAAGTGGTGCCGAAACCCGTACGCCCTGGAAGACTCCCCAGGCATCGGGACGGGATTTCGCCTGAGCTCGGGTGAAAGACGGCTTGGCAGCTGGACTAGTCAAGCGGGGAGGACGCTCTCGGACCAACAAGGAGGATGGAATCCCCTTGTGAAGGTCGTATCAGAGGTTTATAATCAGTGGGGTATAGATTGCAAGGCCAAAGATTTTACTCTTGCTGTTGCAAGGATTTTGCAAATTGGGGTCATTGATGAGGCGGTGGATATTCTCCACCCCAAAGTGTGGGACAAATGTACCAAGGCATTGGCTTAGGAAATGATGTCGTTAGGGCATGGGTCCCATCTTAAAGCGTGGGGGAAAGTTGTTCAAGCCTTGCGAAAAGCAAGGTCAGAACAGGAAACTTGGAAAGCGGCTGAAAAATGCCTACGACAGGTGCCTAAGCTGGGAATTGGGGCAGCTACACAAACCCCGCCCCTCCCAAGTTCTAATGATGCTGCTGTGCCACAGCACACACAAGAGGGTAATAGTTCCCCTCAATCTTCTAACCCTGGCTCGTGCGCAGGGGAGCAGGAGCAGAGCGGTGGAGAGAGTTGTGTGTGGAAAGAGTTGGCGCAGGAAGCTAAGAAAGTTATGAAAAAT
>NW_020958059.1:8394-9641 GCF_003031625.1 Empidonax traillii | reverse complement strand
TTTAGCAGCCCAACTTCCAGTACTACACATCCACTTTGGAAATTGATACAAGCTAGTTACCAAGTTCTGAACAAAACCAACCCGAACCTCACACAACACTGTTGGCTCTGTTACGGAGTGCAACCACCTTATTACCAAGGCGTAGCAATAAACGACACGCCCATACAAGCCTACAGCGATAATCCAGCCTAGTGTCTGTGGGAAACAGACAGACAGAGCATCACACTTACAGAAATTGTCGGCAGCGGGATGTGCATAGGCCAAATCCTGCAACATAAAAGGCAATTGTGCATTAAGGAAGTGCGCTACACGACCGGAGCAAAATGGTTGATCCCAGCTAATAACACTAAGTGGACCTGTTCCTCCACAGGACTCACCCCTTTCATATCTTTAGAGGTGTTTGACAAATCCTCAGAGTACTGTGTCCAAGTGACAGTGATCCCCAAGATCTATTTCCACCCCGAGAACTATGTGTACAATTCCATGACTGCCCCAGACCATCACTTGGCAAAGTGAGAGCCCATCACAGCAGTGACCGTAGCCCTACTGATGCTCGCGGGAGGTGCCGGAGCAGGTACAGGAATAGCGTCCCTAGTACGTCAGAACAGAGAATTCGGCGCTTTAAAGGTAGCAATAGACGAGGACATAGCCTGAATCGAAGAGTCCATCACGGCTCTCGCAAACTCACTTAAGTCACTGTCCAAGGTGGTTCTGCAAAATCGCAGAGGACTAGACATTCTGTTCTTACAAGCAGGTGGGCTGTGTGCTGCTCTTAAAGAGGAGTGCTGCGTTTTCGCAGACCACACAGGGTTAGTGAAAGACACCATGGCCAAGTTGCGAGAGAGATTAGAAAGTCAAAAAACGGACAGGGAATCGCAGAACTGGTTCATGTCACTATTCGATCAGGCACCATGGCTCGCCACCTTGCTATCCTCTCTTATCGGTCCAATAGCAATACTCCTCTTAGCACTGATTTTCGGGCCCTGCATTTTTAACAAGCTCCTATCCTTTGCTGAGAACTGTCTGAAATCCATCAACATCATGGTGGTCGAACAGCAGCAAATGCTGTAAATAGCGCCTTAAACCAAAGTAGTTCCGCATAGTTTTGCACTAACTCACAATTCTGTACCTCAGTGTTAAGACACTTCTCTCTACCTCTCAAAGCTTCCTTAGAGCCACTCGTTGAGCCTTAAAAACTTTTGACCTCTGTGACCTCTATGACAGTATTTTGCACTTCTTAGATTGCA
>NW_020958059.1:0-1498 GCF_003031625.1 Empidonax traillii | reverse complement strand
CGTTCCAGGAGGCTCCACCGTGTCCCTGCTGGAACAGCCGTGGCTGTAACGCTGCCCCACCTGCAGAGCTGCCTCCAGCTCTGGGGTCCAGCACAGCAAGGACATGGAGCTGTTGGAGCGAGTCCAGAGGAGACCACCAAGAGGATCAGAGGGATGGAGCAGCTCTGCTGGGAGGAAAGGCTGAGAGAACTGGGATTGTTCAGCCTGGAGAGGAGAAGGCTCCGGGGTGACCTCATTGTGGCCTTGCAGTGCCTGAAGGGAGCCAACAAGAAAGATGGAGAGAGACTTTGGACAAGGTCTGCAGTGACAGGACAAGGGGCAGTGGCTTCCCATGGATAGAGAGAATAGTTCCAGGAGATAGGAGGAAGGAATTCTTTCCTAGAGGGTGCTGAGATGCTCTTTAAGGCCCCTCCCAACCCAAAGCATTCCATGATGCTGGGACTAGTGGGTGAGGGAGTGATGGGAGCCGTCTGGGGCACAGGAACACAAAAGGAGGGAGTTTTCCATCGTGGGGGAAGGAAGGAAGGAGGGGGCAGCAGAACTGACCCCTTGGACATCTGGCAGGCAGGCTTTGGCTTGAGGTTGATGATGGGCAGCTGAGTGAAGCCCCCCCAATGCAGGAGGAAATGGTCAGTGACCTGCTCTGCCAGTGAGAGGGGCTTGAGAGCTGCTCAGCAGGAAGGGACTTGGGGGTGCTGCTTGACAGTGACTGGATATGAGCCAGAGTGTGCCCAGGGGGGTAAGAAGGCCAAGGGCACCCTGGCCTTTGTGGAGAACAGGGTGGCCAGCAGGACCATAGCAGGGATTGTCCCTGTGTGCTGGGCACTAGGGAGGTCCCACCTGGAGTGCTTTGTCCAGTTCTGGCCCCTGATATTGCTGATATTAATGTAAAAACAGGTAAAAAGCAAGCAGGTCACAAAAAGACATCTTTATTTATGGTTTTGTTAATACAATATATTTACTTTGAATACACTTCTGAGATCTGTCTAATTAACCACAGAAGAACTGAAGACTTAGACGTGAATTATTCCCAGGGGCTTGTCTGGTTAAGATGCTATCACTGAGAAGAGAGTGTGGAGGAATGAGCAGACAAGGACACCATCCCTGGGCTGGGGAAGCAGGAACTCAGAGTCCCTGGTTCCAGGTGGCAAATGGACTGGGGGATGTTTCTGTGACAGCCCATAATGGCTGTGCTGCTTTCAGGGGGAGTCCAGTTAAATTTCTTCCCCTTGGCCGTGCAGGGCTGTGTTTTGGATTTGTGCTGAACACAGGGTTGATAATCACAGAATGACAAAATACGGTGAGTTGGAAGGGACCCCCTGAAGCAGGAAGGATCATCCAGTTCAATCCTTAACCCTTGAAATGGTTTGGACTTGGCTCTCTGCCAAATGCCTGAACTCACAGTAAAAAACCCTTCTCCTTCCTTTCTTTTCTTAGGGCAAAAGAAAAAAAAAACTATAAAAATTGAAGAACCCAAAATCAAGCTAGTTATATAAAA
>NW_020958058.1:15816-17418 GCF_003031625.1 Empidonax traillii | reverse complement strand
CACATACACAACCCCCCCCCCACATGACTTGGAAAAAAAAAAATTCCAACCCAGTGTGGCAGTATCCTACTGAAAAAGCATAACTGAGTACAAATACACGGTAAAAGTCAATAAAAATAACCAATTCCATAGTTCATAGGTTTGACAGAATCTGTGCTGTAAAACTGTAGAATTAATCCCTTTCTACTGTCAAAACTTTGAACCATCATTCTTTTAATTCTTTCTTCATCCTTTTTTTTTTTTTTTTGGTAAATTCTGTTTCTAATTCCACAAATAATTCTCAACTTCACCTATAGCTATTACCGCAGTTACTTATTAGCACTTCAACTCCTCTTTCCACCAACCCTTTTCTTCTGTCAGCAAAATGGAGAAAGGCTAAATTATTTATTATAAGAACAAAAAAAAAATCAGGATTTCTTTTTTTTTTTTTTTTCCCCACAGAGTAATGAAAGAACAGACACCTTCTCTATTTTCTAGATTGTATACTGCAGTGTAAGTGCCCATCAAGAAAACTGCATAAATATCTAGAGTATAACAGGTATTCACTGCAGTTTCAAAAAAAAAAGTGCATACACATTTACTGCTTCCAATTCCATCCCTGTGGTCATACTCTGGCAATAGAATTACTAAGATACAGCTAAATCTAATTACAAGCACTGCCAAATCTGGGTGAAAGCAGTGCTGATGAATATTGCCGAAGGGAGAACATTATTTCTAATATCCACCTTCTCATCTTTCTTGCATTGTGTAGTTGTCCCTCTCACAGCTTGCAGGGAACAGCAGCAACGCTATGTTATCTTTCAAAAAGTATTCCAGCACCAGAGATGAATGATAAAATACATCAATACAAAATAAATTGATGTCTAAAAACTTCTACAATTACACAGCCAACAATTTTAATTTTCAAGTTTCGTTAGCTTTTGAGCTGCTCCATCCATTTTTACAGCAATGTGCCCTAGACTTCTAATTTTTTAAAATTTTTTGCTGGTTTCAATTTAAAAAAAAAAAAAAAAACGCTTGAGCTGTTTCAAAATCATTGGGAAAAAAAATGTATTTGCTAATGCTGAAAAGAATTCTGCTGCTTTCCCTGAACAGCCCACATGTTCTCTCCTCTGAGTTTGTAGGTTACTTATTTCTCATTTCCTTGGGTGTTCTTATTCTCTTTTTCTCTCTTTTCCCTTGCACATTTCCTTGGGTGATGATACCTCTACACTTTCACATTGCTATATTACAACCAAAACAGCTAAATACCTGTTTTCCTTTGCAATACCTTTATGCACCACTACAAGCCCACAAACTCCTTGTTTTCAATTCAACCTTTACCTTGCCTGTTAAGCTAAAATAATGATTTTTTTTTTTTTAATGTAAGTTGACTTTAACGGATCACTCTGAAAAGATCTTCTCCAGCCTCTGGTACTCAAAACTACAAAAAAAAAATACATTAGTCAATATTATCTGGAGACACACAAAAGGCTGGAGGAACCATCCCTGCAGATGTGCTCACATGATGCTTTTAAGGGCCTGAGAGAAACACAGTAATTGCTGCAGATGGCCCAGTTTTCACAACAGTTCACAGCCTTGCAGGGTTTATCTCAGCAGCCA
>NW_020958058.1:9723-15493 GCF_003031625.1 Empidonax traillii | reverse complement strand
CTACAAAAAAAAAATACATTAGTCAATATTATCTGGAGACACACAAAAGGCTGGAGGAACCATCCCTGCAGATGTGCTCACATGATGCTTTTAAGGGCCTGAGAGAAACACAGTAATTGCTGCAGATGGCCCAGTTTTCACAACAGTTCACAGCCTTGCAGGGTTTATCTCAGCAGCCAACACTGTGCTAGAGGCTTTAACTCTTCAAAAGGAAACCATGGACCGACCTCTCAGAAGAACTTGGTGACATGGCAGAAATTCAGCATCTGGAGGGGTTTGCTCTTCCTTCGTTTTCTTGTGTGCTTCCAAAACTGAGGATCAGCCAGTCTTCTCATCTGCTTAACTCACTAGCTCTCTTCCACTTTCAACGAGGACAGATGAGTTTGCTGCTAAACTCTGTGATAAGCTAATCCACAATCAACAAAATTTTCGTACTCCATTTCATACGAGGATTTAATGGCTCAGCATGGGAGCCAAATAATCCCCGCTTTTAAGGATCCCCAAGTACTTATCTACAGAAGTGACACTAATGGCTTCAAAGCCCTTTGTGCAGACTTTTAATATGCATTTATATGGCCATATGCATTTCCAAAATGTCTCTAAATACTGCTAGGATAAGGAATACCTAATAAAAGTACACAAAAAGGATGCACAGCTGAGAGCAGGAATCACCATGATTTATACGGTGAGGCGAGAAAAACTTCTCGAGCGCATGAAGAGCAAAAGAAATCAATTTAAAATCTGCTGTAAGTGAACAAAAGCAGTCAATCCTATCGAAACCCCCTTAATATTTTGAACGAACACATAAGCTGAACTTGTATTACCCGTTAATTACGTGCAGATACGTGAAGATAAGAGCTCAAGGATCAAAAAAAAAAAATAGGTTTCCTGCATATCACTAGCCTGACAGACAACCTCTGGTGAATGGAGGAATGCCACAGTCCTCCTGTATGGAAAACTGATTCAAAGCCTACAACCACTGAGAAGTATTTACCGGGAAAAATAAAGGTCACCGTGAATTTGGTTGTGTGCTCAGTGCAGTAGGGATTAAACCCTCACTTATCCTGTTCTGTTCTTCCCTGTGTATAGGAGAGCTTAACTCTTTTGGTTGTTTGAAAACCCAGCCAGAATCTCAGTAGACAGAACCAGTGAATTACTACAGTTCTGTTCCCACATTCCTATGTCTTTCTTTCTGCTGAAGGAACACACACTCAAAACCGTCAGCTTGGCCTTCAGAAATTCTGGTTATGGTCACGGTAAGAGACAACGTCTGAATTCAGTTCTGATTGGAATGAGTTACCTTCAAGCCCACATACACGATAAGTGACTTATCCTAAGGTAGTTTACAATGTAGGTGCCATGTGGCAGGAAAGCAATTTGCAATTTGCAATGTCCTTCATAAAACATTTAGAGGTAAAACCTGTTAAAGATGACCAGAGCATACGCTTAGCAACATGGTTCACAGGTGGAAAAACAAACAAACAACCAAAACAAAATGGAGAATTGCTGGGTTGGTTTTTTTTTTCTCTTCATCTCCCCATGACTGTTATTACTCGTGCTTTTTAAATGCAGCAAAAGCCAAATCACCAGTTTTAAAACTGGACGATTACTGGCAAGTGTAAAGCTTAATTCACCCTGCACCAAAAAGACTGCATAGATCCTTTTATCCCATTTATTCTCCAACGCCCCCACCTTTTCCTGGAAAGGAGATCTGTTCTGGATGGCTTTTCAAATCAACTCTGCATTCATTTTTCAAGTTCTCCTGCTTGGACGAGAGGTCAGGGCCCATGCTTTTGAGAAAGACAGCTGAGGATGGGATTTTGGCACCCTGCCACAACTGTCTTTTTAAAGTTTGTTCTTCCCCTTGTAGATGTTAACATCACCCCCGAGGAGACTTTTCCTTTGCTTTGAATTCTAGCAGCTATTACGTAACTCCCTCTCTTCTCGCATTTTCCTGTAACTTAGAGTGAAGCAGTTGTGTTCAGATTCCTCAGTGCTTGCACAGCTGATTGTACTCGCCCTCCTACCACATTCCTTTATGGACCCAAATTTAAAGCAGTGCCTGATATCTGGGAAGGAGTACTTTGTATGCTAAGCACACTTCTGAGTAAAGCAAGATAAATCTGTTCCACATACAGTATTAGCGCTCAGAACTAAATCACTGACACTTCCTACTTGGCTGGCACGTTGTTTTTACAAGAAACTGGATAAAAATTACACAGTTATGATGTGTAATGAGGAATTATAAATTATTCCTATTGAAATTATCATGTTAGGGGATACAGTACTTCAGTATGTCGTTAAACATCATCTAGACTGGAATGGGAAATTTAAAATAAATGCATTTATTTGAACAACTGGAACCTGCATTTAGTGTCTTATACACCACATACCCACTGGTCTCCTAGTGTTTTGTATCTGGGATAAGCCTCGGACATATTTTAAATTTGTTTTAAAGAGGTCCTCCTAAACCGGTCAGAAAACCTCTTGTATTGTATTGCAGGAAAAAAAATATACAAACTCCCCTACTGACACTATCCATCTTTGGGAGTCATTTATGACACTGTCTAGGCAACAGAACCTGCATTTTTGTTTACTAGCCAGGAGACCAGAGCACCAGCCAGAGCTCTGCATCAGGCACTGGGGTGAAGTCGCTGTGCGTGTCACAGAGAATACAAACAGGGAGACAGCTCAGACATCCTGACAAGGTTTCAGCATTTTATAAGAGACTCCACTAGAGAAAAACACAGTATTCCAGAAGAGTTCTAAAAGTGATTGCTGCACAAACAAGTGATCCTAAGGAGCCTCAGCCAGACAAGACTCCAGATTTTTCTGAGCCAAAGATGTTGGTGTCCTCCATTCAGTCTGGGCAACACCACTCCTGCTGGGTGTGAGCTGCTTTGAAAAAAACAGGGAACAGGAATTCCTGTTAAATACGGCTGAACACACTGTGTTTACGTTCCACCAAATAGACTGCAGCTCCACCTGGACCAAGACAAAAATTCAGATTGTTCTAAATCTTCACTTGCCCTTCAGAAGCCCTTCTAAGACCACAGTTTTTAAATCTGCTTATTAAACAGGTCCACTTTTCCACTGTGAAAATCTAGTATAACTTCCAAGCTTTTTAAAGTAGAAGCTTTCTAACTGACACATTTGCTGCATAAAGTCAACTGATAACAGAACCAAACCTTTGGTAACCTTTGTACCAAACTCAACTCAGCTCCTTGAACATCAGGCCCACATAGACAGCTGAGTGCTGTGGAGGTGTACCGAGTTATTTTAACAATCTGTGATTTTATAATTTTCCTAAATTACAGGGGGGAAAGTTGAGATTATTACTAAAGCACTTAAAAACTCTAAAGGTTAAAAATCTGGAAAAAAAAAAAAAAGTTACCAGTGCTCTTTCAAAGCCTGTGATTTAAAGAGAAAATGATATCCTTTCAACAAACGCAATTAAGCAAAACGTGCAGAACTGTGCAACTCTTCTGTGTTCATCTTTGCACCTTGTGCAGTTTCTCTTATTAAACGTAATGTTTAAATCAGGAGCTGTCTCACCACCTAACTTAAAATACCCGGAGAACCTGCAATTACTTCTTTTAACTTGGAGGTACAAATGCCATCAAGTTTATCACAGATGTGTTCTTAAAGTAGATTGCAGGATCTCACAAAAATCACACACGAACTGTGGGCCAGGAAAGCACTCGAAATTTTGCCTCCAAATATTTTCAAAGTTTGGCATACTTAGCAACTTGCAAAAAAAAAAAAAAAAAGAATTTAACAGAGCAGGACCCTGCTGGATTCGTGGTCTGAAGTCTGTGGATCGTGAAGACATCAGAAAGCCTAAGAAACTGCATTTAACATCAGAAAGAACTTGGAGTCTAAAAACAAAAGTTTATGTTCCTCTCCTTGCTTGGCAATTTTTGAATTGAATACAATTTTATGCAATGCATTGGTGTGACATCCAAGGGAATTGGTTTATAACAAGAGAAGAACACAGCAGAATGGCTGGAATGTCAAACACCAAGTCAAACTCCCCAGGAAATATAGTGGGTAATTTCTTTTCCTGCACTTATATGTCATCAAGCATTAAAAGAAAAAAATTAATCACAGATAATGTTATACACTGGTTAACTCTCAGAATATTCAATAGCAAAGACTGAATTAAATTAAAAAATGTGAAGATGATAGGGCAGAGCAGGGAAAAATCATGTTTAACACAAGGACAGAAGTTTTCTTTGGGGAACATCATTTGAGTACAGGAGAGGCAGAACAATTCACACCTATGAAATTCAAATACACACCCAAAAGTATTTTCTGAGTACTGTTCAAGGAGCAGCTCTCAGCAAACACTGCGTGGAGCTCCATAAAATTTAATGGAAGGTATTCTGAAAGGGAAACATACTTTGAAACCATTCAAATCACGAGCCAACACTTTTATTAACCCACAGCTTTTTGATATCAAACCTAGAAACGGAGACAGTCTGAAAGTTTCAGCCTTACTTTTAGGTTAGCATTATCACACTGTTTGAGAGGACTACTCATGCTCAAAAGTTAAGAGACGTCCAATATGCGTTACAATATTGTGTAAATTATTTCATTAACAGCAGACCTTCCCATAATGAAACAAGTATGCATCCATAGCTTTGTAATATTCACAGCACAAAACTGTCACTCTTTCTAAGCACAGTGGAACAGCAGTTAATAAATACCAAGATGACTCTGATTAACTGAAAATTCAGTCAAATCAATTAGATCATCTGCAAGAAAAGACAGTGGGTCGTGTTTAACATGTTATTAATCTCACAACAATTTAATTTACATTTGAAGTGTGCAGCTTTTATTTCAGACTTGCAAAGAGTCCTTACATGCTTAGAAGCCTATCTAACTTCTCTAGTTATGCTAGCAATTAAAAGATAGCACTGCAAAACTTGCCTCACTTCCACTCTTAAAGATGATGTTATTAGAATTAATAACATTATTATGAATTCTGTTAAACCCACAGGAAGCCTATCCAACACAAAATCAGAGCTAAATCCATGAAAACCTTTTCTGCAGGTAATTGTTGACCTTTTTAAAATTACTACTTCCATTTTAGGATTTGAAAAACATGTCTATATATGGTTATACAGATGCATAAAAAGGGGGAAAATGAAACATTTTAAAGGAAATTAAAAACTGAATATAATAGTTTGAACAGCTGGCACTAATGAGATTGCAAAAAATCATCATTTCACTCAACCCAAAGACTCACACACACATACTTGAGTTTATTTTTCAATTTTCCCACTTTTGCTAAATATGTAATTACATCACTTATTTCTATCATAAGAGAAGATGTGCATTCAATATAACACTTTCCCTGCAGCTCAGACCCTCAAAGAATTATTCTGAACCCATCCAGTAAAAAATGTAATGCGCTCCCAGCAAACAATCCAACAATTCTGGATCACATGTGATGGATCACATCACAAGGTCTGTATTCTTATGGTAAAAGGGAAAATAACTTGCACCATCTTCAAGATTTCACAAATTCATCAGCATTAGCTCAACATGAACACCATCCTGACTGCTGGAATGAGCTATTTAATCGGCCTGAGGTCACAGCAGCCACTAAAGAACTTCACTGCATATCTGTGCTCTTTCAGCCTTCCCAGCTGACATGCTCTCAACCTGACAGCTCACAAAAACCCCCTCTTGTTCTTCTACAGGTTATAACATATTTGTTTATAGTTAGATATGCGAAGAACTGTCATTAACATGGAATTAGCAT
>NW_020958058.1:0-9512 GCF_003031625.1 Empidonax traillii | reverse complement strand
ATGAACACCATCCTGACTGCTGGAATGAGCTATTTAATCGGCCTGAGGTCACAGCAGCCACTAAAGAACTTCACTGCATATCTGTGCTCTTTCAGCCTTCCCAGCTGACATGCTCTCAACCTGACAGCTCACAAAAACCCCCTCTTGTTCTTCTACAGGTTATAACATATTTGTTTATAGTTAGATATGCGAAGAACTGTCATTAACATGGAATTAGCATAAGGAGAAATATTATGTCACAGTGCCTCTTCTTCCTCTGCAGTCTTGTTTCCCATCACAAATAACTGATTAGAGTAAAATAAAGAAAGTAGGAGGAACAGGAACAGAACTTCTAAATAAATTGGTAGGGCTGATAATCTATTTGGAAGAAATATACCCTTAAAGTATATTCTTTACTCTCTTAAAGAGAGAAAAAGAGATAAAATATACAAAGGCTCTTTTCAAGTACACTTCCACAAAAAGCTTTTTGATATATTAATTCTAAAGACAGCAATGTTTAGCTGACAACCATTTCTGAGCATCAGCACACAAAGCAACGACAAACCGGGATTTACAAGACCTGACAATTATTTTTTTGTAATTTATATTTATAGATGCCTCCTTTCACTTCATGAGCCATGAAGAACATTTCAAATGGAGGGAAGTAAGCATCTTCCAAGCCAAATGACAAAGTAGCCTTCAATTTTTATTATTTTTCATACCTGTGAAGTTTTTTTATCGTCTGTAATGACGCTGACCTAGCAGTCCAATGGAAGATTAAGGGAAAAGGCAGCTGCAGAACCGGATCTTTTCACAAGCTACTGTGTTTCCAAGGTTATCTAAAGTGCCACCTGGGAATCTCCAACTCCTGGGAGGCTCCAACTCCCAGGACTCCAGGGAAATAAAAGCAGTTTAAAGATGACAGCTGATTCGCACAGAGAGAAGCAAGCAAGGAAGAGTTCCCTGGTCTCAAGAGCAGAAAAAAAAAAAAAAAAAATTAGGTTATATTAGAATAGAACAGAAGAATAGAATCATTTCGGTTGGAAGGGACCTCCAACAATCATCTTGTGTGACCGCTGTCTGAGCCCTTCAGCACTGACCAAAAGTTAAAGCATTGTCCAAATGCCTTTCAAAGACTGTTCCAGGAAGCTTGTTACAGTGTTTGACCACAGTCTCAGTCAAGAAATTTGCAGTTTTGACATGAAAATTTGAAGATGGGCACGTGATCCCCAATGATCCCACTTACTTATGGTATAAAATGAATCATTTAACACTAAAGATATAAAATGTTATAATCATCGATAACTCTGCTTCTCTGAAACAACAACAACAACAAAACCAAACTTAGAGGAAGGTATAGAGTCCTAGTGTGGTTAGGGCAGGGCATAGAGATTAATTACTGGGGCAGTGCAAGGCTTCACCTTTCAGAAAATTAAACCCTTCCCTGTGAGTGAGGCGTCTTTGTACTATTTTAATACAAATAAGTTAATGTGGAAGCCAAAAAAGTTGGTATGGGGCCAGGATAATCATGGTATCAGGCAAAGCTAAGGCGTGGCTTGTCCCTGTACAAAAATGGGAATGGGAGGGGGAATTTTACGTTCTAGAAGTAACCTGGAAAGAGGATTTCACTGGAAAGGAGTATCTGTGAATCTGTAGAAATTGCAGTGGTTTTGACAGTGAAAAGTTACAATTTTGAAGCAGAGTCATAACATTTGGGAAAAGCATAAGGAAACGTGGGACAACAAATCCCTTTTTTTTTTTACTATTTGCTCTAACAAAAACATACTATAAACCGGTGGAAACAAAATCTTCTAGGGCTTGAGAGGGTATTAACAACGTGCTGAACACAAACCTCTCCAAACATAGTAAATAACTGACTGATTGAAAGAGGGGTGAAAAAAATAAAGATGGTACAAGATGCTATTATACAAGGGAGAGACAAAGGAGAATTCCCTGTTTGAAAAACATGTTTTGGAGTTTGACTACCCTAAACAAGGGACAAATTAACTCCTTATAAAATGCTTGTTAGGAAGCCATTCAGTAGAAGCATTCCTTGGATACTGTAAGACTTTTGCATTTTTCCTGCCTTCAGCTGAAAGCTCTGCAGCTGTACCCACAGTTCTTTTATAATTCTTCAGGTAAAATAGCAAAAGAAATAAGAATACATTCTAGAAAATAATAATAATAAAAAAAACAGAATGACAACCCCATTCTTTCTTTTTTTTTTTTTTTCCTTTTACGTAGGAGGAATTATTTTGCCTTATTATATAAAATTTGGCCAGTGGTTATAAAAGTAAAGCTGTCTTTCAATGAGAACTACATTTCTACTTCCACCATAAAAAGAAACCCCGTATTTCCCAAATGAATCAAAGTCACCAAATGGATTTTCAACCCTGATACTGAATTAATACCATAATACTGCATCTGACCAACTGCTTAGATTCAATTTCAGATAAAATAAAAAAAATTAATCTCGCTCAATATTTTCAGGGAAGCCAAAGGATTAAACATTTTCTGGTGCAGCTGTCTGTCTCCACAGCCTTTCAGCCTTTGATTTCAAAAGTTGTTTCCAGGTACTAAGGGAATTACCTTTTGCTGATAGAAAACCTTTGCACATTACCATTAGAAACATTTTATCACTAAAGCAGTTCATTTGGATTTCATTCTTGCTGGACTAATTACCGAACCACAAAGAGATACTGATGACAGTATCTTATCAGAACAAAAAAATAAAAAACAAAAACAAAAAAACCCAAACCACCTTTACAGGAATATCTTCTTAAAACAAATGAAAAGCCCCCGTGCTTTCCTATAATATTCATGCATAAATGGTAAGGATGTTACACATGGGGTATAGAGCAACCAGCCTGAAAAAAAAATTACAGAATGCCTTCAACTGATTTAATGTCTGCATTTTCTGATCCACATGGAAGATGAAAATCACTCCTTTTTGTCTCAGAATTATTTTATTTAAATTGAAAAAAACTCCTTTGTTTCTATTTTTAAGGTAAAGAAAGGAAGTTCAAAAGTGGAAGCTTCATGGGGGAAAAAAAAAAGAGTTTTCACTCTTCTACTATTCTAAAATTTAAACTTCTTCAAAGCTTCTCTTTTTGCTAGGAGAAAAAAAAAAAACCTGGCTGAACGAAAAATTGTTTGCACTACCCTATCCCTTAAGTTTGTCACACAAGACTGGATGAAGCAGTGCCAAGAAAGCTCACATTTAAAGGACTCAGATTTTCTTGGAGATCTTCTATCAAGTGTGGAGGATAGAATGGTCACTGAACTATGTCTATTCAAAAGAGTTAGTGCCAACAATAAACTGCAAAAAACAGGCTGCTTATAAAGTCTTCCATTTCATTCAAACACAGTTAATAAAAGGATAACCACTGGTTTAGTCATTAATACTTTCCTAAGTTATATGAATCCTAGGTGTGATTCACAGACACTAATGGAATGCTTTACTGGTGCTTTGAAGCTTTGAATTAATTATTTTTTAAAATGAACTTCAAAAAAAAAACCCTAACAAACACCACAAGTAAAAAGACACAGGGAAGGAAAAAAAAAAAACATAAACCACATTTCTCCCTGGAAAGTTTTAGTATGTAACTCTGCCTTGCACCTAAAGACACCTACACATCATCCTGCTGAGCACACCGAGGCACATGACAATGGTTACAGACACTCATCTCGCATCTCTTGAGGCTCATCAGCTGCTTTTGTTCTGTGACTCCTCTTCAGTGCATTCAGATGCCTTCAACTCCTTGAAAAGCTCCATCTGCAAACTCTGTGCACTTCTATATTTGACTCCAGGCAGGTGGCCCCCTTCCCCTAAGGACTCAAACTTTTTTAAGTACTGAAATCACTGCTAGGGTCTTATTTCTGATTCACGAATTGACACACTGAGGAGGTATGTTAACCACTCCAGAAGCCAAATCACCCACACCACACCAAATAACAGAGCCATGCATCCTTCATTATCTTCAGATTTTTTTTATCATTACCACTGAGTGGTAATTTCTAGTCAGATTCTTAGCTACGCTTTACCGTGAAAAACGAAAAACAAAAACATATTTTACAAATCTGAAGAGAACTGGACCATCGCAGCGATGTCATTTTAAAACTCAAAGGCAATCTGCAGGCAAAACAACAGGCAATCTGCTACCAGCACCCTAAAGCTACACTGTTCTGTTGATAGATGAGGAAGTTCTTCTCATCAAATGTATTACTTTGTTTCGCTTCTTAGAATTCAGGAATCTCATATCCAGTTATGACCTCATCAGCATCCCTGCTGCCAATTCTTAGCAAAAATAAAAAAATGAGTGAAGTTTTTTTAAAAAACTGCTTTTTTTAACACCTAATCCAGAAGCTCACCCATCCAGCAACATTCAGAACTACTGGCAGAAAGCTCACAAGAGTAATTCACATTATCATACGCTGCCTGACTGATTTCTGCAAGGGCTAAATAAAAAAATAAAAAATCACAAAATTGGTAACTGAACAATTATTGTGTAGCACAAAATACATCTTCATCCAATATTTATATTCAATGTTTAGGAAAAAGCTTTTTGCCATGACTTAGCAAAGTATAAAATGACATTTGAATGGAATCAGTGAGGAAAATCTTGTGCCTACAAAAGACAGATCATTACCCACAAAACAAAGACATGAAATAAAGAGCAACACAGCATGGGCAAGAAACCACATAACCAAAACCACATTAATACCCAGTTTCTAGAGGAAATATTAAAGAATCACCTCACCACGAGTAAAACATTAATGGCAACAGCAGTAATAAAATGGAGCGTTGCCCCTCTCCCCTCCAACCCTTCCCTCCTGAAAACAGTGGATTTCAAATAAAGAGAGAGGAAAAAAGAAGAGGAAAGCACCCTAATAAAGCTAAAAGAGGCTAAAGTAAACTAAAAGACTAACAAAAACGTATTTTTCATGAAAGAATGCATTTTGAGGACATTCTTGATGATGAAATCTATTAATTGCTCTGGACAAAGCTGCTGATGGTTTGAATTCAGCCGCGACCGTTTCTTTCCAGGTATAAATGTCCACATAATTAATGTAAGAGTGGTGCTTTGAGGCATCTCTGGTTTTGAGAGCATCTCTGCACTGATGGCTGCTTCCTCTCTCTCAAGTATGGACACATACACTGGAGATATAAAATATAAATGGGCACTTGGCAGCTTGACAAGCACTGCTGGCAGTGAACTAAAAATCTCATCACCACGTGCTAAGGGGCTGTTTCAAGGCAAAGGATCCCCAGATGGGCGCAGCAGAAGAAAGAGCTTCACATATTGAACAGAAAGAGACAGTTACCAAAAAAATTCCACCCTCTCATTCCCTTCCTTCTCTCTCCAAAAGTCGTGCAAGGGCTCCAAGAAGCACAGAGTAACAGATCCCTGTCATATGCTGTTCATAACAGCATAATCTCCTACACACAATACTAGAAAGTTGAAAGGGAAATTGGAAAGCCTCAGACAGAACTTTTGCTTTGCCTTGTTCCCATTCCAGGCTTGCAAGAAATTTGGATTCCTTATACCTAGGTACATAAGTCTGACAGCAAATACCTACCGTGGTCAGAAGTATTAATAATTTGTAATAGATTATATATGAACTGCATGTTGGCATTAGTTGGCCTCTCAGATAACTCACCCCAGAGCCAGCAGGCCAGAATTGGACCTAAAGTTACAAGCTGCAACCAAGGTGAAAAATAGTCCAGTCAGACTGACAGCCAGATCTAAAGCCTTGTCATTAGGATATGAAGAATCATTTTTCTCTCTGAAAAAAACCCCTTCCATTAAAGTACAAGTACTTAGGAATGCAAATTTCAAAACATTACGTTTATTCCTCAGATCAAATACCAAATACAAGTCAGCCTCATGTTTACTTTGAGATTTCTTAAATTACAAAATAATAGATTGCTGGAGATGTTCCATTCCTACAGCACAAAAGAACAAAAAGTTTAGATTACTCCCCACTGACACACTATATTTAATTCAGGGCAATATCCTTAAAGGTATTTGTTTCATGCCTCAGATGTGGACAAACCTCTGACAGTCCAGAAGATAAAAAGCAGGATAAAAATTTGAAGTACTGTTCTCACCTTGTTAGCCTGTTCCCCTTCTCATTTCAGAGTGTGACTAAGGTAATCTCACTAATACCTCTTCATCCACTACTCATATTTGCTAATGAGATACAGGGAGCATCATTTCTTAGTCACAGCTAAGCCCCATAAAAGCAAATCCCATCAGAATCTCCGGTACCTCCACTGAAATCCCACTGGTACCGGTGAGGATGTGTGTGCCTTCTGGGCAACAACACACACTAGACCTTTATGGCAAAGTTTTATTTAAGTACACTCAACATAATTACCAAATCAATCACTGTGAGTCCCACCATGCTTCAGGAAGGACAGCAAGAAGGGATAACTACTAATAATAATTATTTTCTTAGGGTAGGCTGGTTTTCCACTCTGTTTTTCCCTTTCATTTAGATGCTGGATTTGTGAAACAGCAACTTCAAAGTCCTGAGTTTCCTAAAAGCGTGAATTATTAATAGCAACATCGTTAAGCATCTTTTTTATGATTTATTTATTCCTCCAGAGTATTTATGCTTCTGAAAGTCTTTCTTCTCCTTGTTTATGGAACTCTACACACCCAGGCACCTCAAACAGCAAGAGCAATGAGGTCGCTGAACAGACAACAGCACCTGCTTATAATAAAAACATGTCATCTGAAAAACCCTTGCTTTCACATATCACAAAAACGTTTTGTAGTGAGAGCAAAACGATGATCCTGAAGCACCTTTGTTTCTCTTTCCATGACGTTGTTCCTCCCCACACAGGAGTTGTACAGCGCTCAGATGCCCTTCTACCCCCGCCTCCCAGGGTGTGTCCTGTATCTCCAGGCAGGGATTCCCCAGCCTGAGACGTGCTGCAGAGAGCTGCTGACAGGGTTCCGTGGCTTTTACACCTCCTTTAGTTCGCAGTTTTTTAATGACACACACACAATCTACCAGTGATGACTTGTTCTGAAGCTTGCAGCCTGCCCCAGTCAGAATTCACGGCAAAACTCTGAGTTTAGCCACAACCACATAATGAACATACCTAAAAAAGACAGAACCAGGAGCAGCTATTCGGGTCTAAGGTCATATTTTTAGGAAATAATTGAATTTCCCGGTGAACATAAGACTTGTTTTAAAAAATGCTTTCAATATTTAGGGTCAACTTTTTAAAGTATCTGGAGCGCGCTGAACTCCAAAACCTTACAAATGTCATTAGGGGCACAACTTCTAGCAGTTGCTGTTAGATAGCCAAGCACTGTTAAAAAAACCCAGACAGAGCACTCACTTGCATCTTTGAAAAATCTTTAAAAACATTTGACTGTGAGCAATTCAAAGCCCCTCAAGTGTGACAGTGCTCAGTAGAATTTCAACTAAATAATTTTTTTTCCTCAGGAAAAGATCAGCATTCAGACACATACAGATGTTAATCGAATGCTTAACGTATATCAAATGCAAGGATTTTAAATAGATAAAAATATAAATATGTATATCTCATATCTAGCTTTAAATGTACCAACAAAACGAAAACTAAAATGATTAATGGCTCAGGAAAATTAACTCACTAAAAGCACTGACTCCTTCAGCTTAATGGAGCAAAAGGATAAGAGAATGCAAATATTATACACATCAGACCCCCTGGCTTGTAAAAACCTGCTACTGGCGAAGGTGCTAAACAAACAAACTGTGAGGAGTAAGGAAATCCTTGAGCAAGAGTAATTCCACCGAATCAGGCCAGCAGAGAGCAGAATATGACATTCCAAACACATTCTAATTCCAGAGCCTGCCAGCGTCACAGGAGCTATCTGGAGCACAGGAGACCAGCTCTAACTCTTGTGTAACTGTGATGTACTTATGAATTTTTCAAGGGAGATTTGAGAGCTCTGAATTCCTTTGTTTGTGCATCCTCCTTGAGCCAGGGCTGCTACACAGAAATCCGGTGAGAATAACGGCCAAGAAGCAGGAAAAAAAAACCCACGTATGTTTTTGTCCTGTGTTGTTATTAAAGAAATCAGCAAAAACCAGATGGACAGTGGTGATTTGTCGTTCAAGAAGGATTTCTGCAGATACTCTTCGAACTACACTTGCTTCTTCTGAGTTCCAGATGGAATCTAATTTAGCATGCTCTCGTGATTTCTTTTTTTTCCCCTCAGGAGACCCTACCTTTAAACAGATCACACAGTTACATCGTAAATGTTGCTATTTGCGTGATGTTTGTATATTAGAGATGATACAAAAGGATCACTAAGATATCAGTTTCTCCAAAACCTCATTTAAATAGTCAAATATATCGTGAATTAAACTGTGACCTCACCAGTCAGACAAATGAACAGTTTCCTCCTTAAGTAACTGCACTGGCTTCAAGCCCTCACAAGCCAGATGATAACCCAAACTGAGGCAGACTCAGAGTCTCTTCCTGAGAAAACAGTGATGAATTTGCATTCATTGAGGCTCAGAGTTGTTAAAACATATTGCTGTACACTGTGGCTTGGTTTTGAGTTACACCTGCCTCCAGTAAATAATCTCCTGTAACATATGCTGCAGGATACACAGAACTGAACTAATTCCAGAACTAACGCTTGGTAGAGGAGAATTTAGGAGTTGTAACCTGGGTGACCCCATGTGTGATGCTTTCTGCAAACCCCCCTTCATGTCTGACTCAAGACAGCACAGACACTCCCCTCAGCTCAGACAGGCCAAAGCAGAAATCAAGAGATCTTTGTGTTGCTCAGCAAACCTGGGGATTTAGCACAGCTACCTTCTGCTTTCACAAAAGTATGTCTACAGTATGAATGGCTACTTTTTTTCCTCGTTTTTCAGTGGAAAATAAACACACACACACACAAAAAAAGCCATCATTACTTTCCCAGTGACTCCCCAGCCACTGTGTTCACTGTGATGCAGGGCTCTTGGTACTGTGAGCTAAAACGATGCTTCAGTTTGTCAGGGCTGTTCGAACCGTAAAATACCCTTAATCATGAAATATGTCGGCTACTGCTGATCCTGCTGCAACTTTCCAACAGAAGCTGATATACTGAAACTACTGTTGCAAATATTGAACAGAATTTAAACTGCCGGAGTTGCTTCATTTATCCTACTCATTTAGCAGATTTCAAAAACCTACGAAAAGCAGAAAAACCAACCAAAATACGAAAGCAGATCACAAACCTGCAATTTTATAGTGATACTCAATGAAATCTAAATGCTGGGAGTTCTAAAACAAATGAGTGATGGCAAGGGTTGCCTATTTTAACAGGTCCCTATTGAGTAAGTTTTGAAAAGCTTCGGAATAGGGGCAAGGTTTTCCCACAAATACTACTACATCAAGCTACACTTAAATCAGAATGTAAGAAGCCAGTGCCCAGACATCTCACCACAGTGTTTTGTCTGCAGTCACATAAGAGTTATGTAACATACCAAAATTTTTATATCCTCAGCTTTCTCGTTTAAAATATTCAGTGGGG
>NW_020958057.1:15860-17421 GCF_003031625.1 Empidonax traillii | reverse complement strand
AGGTCGGCGGGGAGCAGCCCGAGGCGGAGTCCATGGAGACGGCGGCCGAGGAGGAGAGCAAGGAGGGAGGGTGAGGAGCGAGGGGCTTCACAAGAAACCCCCCGGGGTGGGGGGGGAAAGGGTTGCTTTGCCTGGCTGTGGAATTAAGGGGAGGGCTGTTTGGGGCAGGTGTGGTGAATCCCTCGCAGGTGAATCCCCCAGGGTCGGGTGGGGTTCCGTGGGGTCGTGACCGCGTCCCGCCTTGTTCCCAGGGATCAGAAGGCCACGGAGCAGCTGACGAGGACCCTGCGGGGCGTGATGCGCGTGGGGCTCGTGGCCAAAGGCCTCCTGCTCAAGGGGGACCTGGACCTGGAGCTGGTGCTGCTGTGCAAAGACAAACCCACGGCCAAGCTCCTGGAGAAAGTGGCCGACAACCTGGGGGTGCAGCTCGCGGTGAGCGGGGTCGCGCCGGGGTTCCCTCGGGGTCGCTCCGGGGCCCCCGCGTTCCGGCCGGGGAAAAAACCGTTTCCAGAGGTTCTTTGGGGATGGTTAAACCCCAAATGGTTGGGGTTGGAAGGGGCCTCAGGGGCTCATCCCTTCCGCTATCACACCCTTCCACCAGCCCAGGCTGCTCCAAGCCCTGTCCTTGGGCGCTTCCAGGGATGATGAGGCAGCCATTCCCTGCTTCTCTGGGAATCTCCATCCCACCCTCACAGGGATCAGTTCCTTCCCAATATCCCACCTAACCCCACCCTCTGGCAGTGGGAAGCCATTCCCCCTCGTCCTGTCCCTCCAGGCCCTTTTCCAAACCCCCCCACCTTTAGGAGGGGGCTTCAGGCTCCCCCTGGGAAGGGCCTCTCACGTCTTCCCTTCTCCAGCCGAACATCCCCCAATCCCTCCCCTCCTGCCTGCGGACCCCCGGAGTCACGGGATGCTTTGGGGGGTTGGAGGGGGAACCTTAAATGCAATCTGCAGGTCTTTAAGGGAGGGGGTGGGGGGCAGGGAGACACCTGCCCTGGCTCCAGGAGCTGGGCTCCGGCCGGGAAGGGCTGCAGGGACCGTCCCTCGCAGGGAGCGTCCCTCCCCCTGCCCGGGAGCTGAGCGGGGCCGTCGTCCCGCAGGCCATCACCGAGGACAAGTACGAGGTGATCCAGTCGGTGGGCGACGCCGCCATCGTCATCAAGAACACCAAGGAGCCCCCGCTGAGCCTCACCATCCACCTGACGTCGCCCGTGGTGCGGGAGGAGCTGGAGAAGCAGCTGGCCGGAGGTACGGCCGGCGCGGGGCCGGAGCACCGGGAAAGCGTGCTCTTCAGCTTCAGCCCGGAGGAGGAGGAGGAGGAGGAGGAGGAGGAGCCCGTGGCAGCCCCTTGCCGGGCCCCCATCCTGATCCCGATCCCGATCCCGCCGGGATGATTCCTGAGCTCCGCCGGCCTCCTTTACCGGCCCCGGCGGGCGGTTTTATGCGGGCCGAGCTCCCGAAGCTGAGGAGCACCTTTCACGTGGGATTTTGCTCTCTTTTTTTATTTTTTTTATTTCTCTTTTTTTTTTTTTTTTTTTTTTTTTTTTTTTTTTTTTTTTTT
>NW_020958057.1:6808-12206 GCF_003031625.1 Empidonax traillii | reverse complement strand
TTATCAATGACCCACCACACTGATAATTGGCTTATCAATGACCCATCACAGTATTAATTGGCTTATCAATAACCCACCACACTCATAATTGGCTTATCAATAACCCACCACACTGATAATTGGCTTATCAATAACCCACCACACTCATAATTGGCTTATCGATGACCCACCACACTGATAATTGGGTTATCAATAACCCACCACACTGATAACTGGTTTATCAATAACCCACCACACTGATAATTGGCTTATCGATGACCCACCACACTGATAATTGGGTTATCAATGACCCATCACACTATTAATTGGTTTATCAATGACCCATGGCATTGTTTCTTGCCTTATCAATGACCTATCCCATTGCTAATTGGTCTATCAGTTATTGCTTTATTAATTACATTAATTGCCCTGTTGCTTTATCAATTACCCCCTCCCATCACTATCAAACTGCTCACCTTGTTATCAGTTTGATAACTTATCAATTATCAACTCAGGTCGTTAATGAGCTGTTTTGTCAGTTGCTGAATCACATTTCATTAATTACCCAGCACTTCATTAATTACCCAATCACACTGTTGGTGGTTTTATCAGTTATCAGTTTTATTGATTATCAAGCCACACCACTACTGCTGGCAGAGGCTTCCACCAGCTCTATCAGGTCAAATAATGTTAATTATCAAATCAAATAATAATTAAATAATATAATTCCCATCGGGTTTCAAGGTGACGTCATCGAATAGTTTCATTGATAAGCGTTAATTAATTAAACCCCACTGTTATAAAATATCTTTATGGGTTGTTACCAAGTTTTGTCGATCATCAAGGTGGCTTTATCAATTATCAAATCCCGTTAAACAGGCGTTTTTATCAGTTAATCAGCCAGCTGGGTGTCACCTGCTCGTTGTGTTAATTACCTAATCGCGTCGTGATCCGACTGCTCTTACCAATCCACGGTTTCCACAGCCTGGCTCCTCCTCTGGGAACTGGAAGCTGCTCCATGCTGGGTCCCTTTCCTGGAGTCCCTTTTCCTGGGATCCCTCTCCCAGGATCCCTCTCTGGAATCCCTCTCTGGGATCCCTTTCTGGGGTCCCTTTCCAGGGTCCCTCAAGGTCCTGGGATCCCTCTCCCAGGGTCCCTGTCCCAGGATCCCTCTCTTGAGGTCCCTCTCCAGGGTCCCTCTCTGGGATCCCTCTCCCAGATCCCTCTCTTGAGGTCCCTTTCCCAGGATCCCTCTCTGGAATTCCTCTCTGGGATCCCTTTCTGGGGTCCCTTTCCCAGGATCCTTCTCCGGGATCTCCAGGATCCCTCTCTGGGATCCCTTTCCAGGGTCCCTCTCCCAGGATCCCTTTCCAGGGTCCCTCAAAGTCCTGGGATCCCTGTCTGGGGTCCCTGTCCCAGGATCCCTGTCTGGGGTCCCTGTCCTGGGTCCCTCCCGCAGGATCCCTGTCTGGGATCCCTCTCCTGGGCTCCCTGTCCCAGGATCCCTTTCTTGGGGTCCCTGTCCCAGGATCCCTGTCTGGGGTCCCTGTCCTGGGTCCCTGTCCCAGAATCCCTATCTGGGATCCCTCTCCCAGGGTCCCTGTCCCAGGATCCCTGTCTGGGGTCCCTCCCCAGGATCCCTCTCCTGGGGTCCCTGTCCCAGATCCCTGTCTGGGGTTTCTATCCCAGATCCCTGTCAGGGTCCCTGTCCCAGATCCCTTTCCTGGGGTCCCTGTCCCAGATCCCTGTCTGGGGTTTCTATCCCAGATCCCTGTCAGGGTTCCTGTCCCAGATCCCTTTCCTGGGGTCCCTGTCCCAGATCCCTGTCAGGGGTTTCTATCCCAGATCCCTGTCAGGGTGTCTGTCCCAGATCCCTCTTTGGGGTCCCTGTCCCAGATCCCTGTCAGGGTGTCTGTCCCAGATCCCTCTTTGGGGTCCCTGTCCCAGATCCCTGTCAGGGTGTCTGTCCCAGATCCCTGTCAGGGGTTCCTGTCCCAGATCCCTGTCTGGGGTTTCTATCCCAGATCCCTGTCAGGGTCCCTGTCCCAGATCCCTGTCCCAGATCCCTCTTTGGGGTCCCTGTCCTAGATCCCTGTCAGGGGTTTCTATCCCAGAGCCCTGTCAGGGTTCCTGTCCCAGATCCCTCTCCTGGGGTCCCTGTCCCAGATCCCTGTCAGGGGTTTCTATCCCAGATCCCTGTCAGGGTTCCTGTCCCAGATCCCTCTCCTGGGGTCCCTGTCCCAGATCCCTGTCTGGGGTTTCTATCCCAGATCCCTGTCAGGGTCCCTGTCCCAGATCCCTGTCCCAGGATCCCTCTTTGGAGTCCCTGTCCCAGGATCCCTGTCCCAGCTCCCTGTCCCAGGATCCCTGTCCCAGGATCCCTCTTTGGGATCCCTGTCCCAGCTCCCTGTCCCAGCTCCCTGTCCCAGATCCCTGTCCCAGCTCCCTGTCCCAGATCCCTCTTTGGGATCCCTGTCCCAGATCCCTGTCAGGATCCCTGTCCCAGCTCCCTGTCCCAGCTCCCTGTCCCAGCTCCCTGTCCCAGGATCCCTATCCCAGCTCCCCGTGTGGGTCCCCCCATGCCGTGGGGTCCCCTGGGCCGTGCCCTCTCCCTCCCTCACCCCGCCCTTGCCTTTCGCAGCCGCTGGAGCTGCTGTGCGAGAAATCCATCGGGACGGCGAACCGGCCGATGGGCGCGGGCGAGGCGCTGCGCCGGGTGCTGGAGTGCCTGGCCTCGGGCATCGTCATGCCAGGTGGGTGAGCATGGAGGGGAGCCCCCTCTCGGTGTCCCCAGAGCCACCTCAGCCCCGTAGGGAACAGAGAGGGACCGGGCGCCCGCTCGGCTCCCGGAGAGAGGGGTCGGGAGCAGCTTCCCCCACCCCCACCCTGGAGAGGAGCCCCTCCCTCACCCCACCAGGGACTTGAGTTCAGTTGCCTTTAGAGACCCTCCCCGGGATAATCCTCTGCATATCTTCCTTGTTTCCTGCCTTCAGATGGTTCTGGTATTTATGACCCTTGTGAAAAAGAAGCCACTGATGCTATTGGGCATCTAGACAGACAACAAAGGGAAGATATCACACAGAGTGCTCAGGTATAGTGTGACCTCACAGACCTTTCCGCAACTCAACTCCCTCCCCACACCCCCCGGCCCACCCGCCGCTCCCGGCCCCGCTGGCACACGTAGGCTAGAGCTGTGCCCCACAGCCGTGTCCCAGAGCTGTGTCCCAGAGCTGTACCCCACAGCCGTGCCCCAGAACTGTGTCCCAGAGCCATGTCCTAGAGCTGTGCCCTAGAGCTGTGCCCCAGAACCGTGTCCCAGAGCTGTGCCCCACAGCTGTGCCCCAGAGCTGTGTCCCAGAGCTGTGTCCCACAGCCGTGTCCCAGAGCTGTGTCCCAGAGCTGTGTCCTAGAGCCGTGTCCCAGAACCGTGTCCCAGAGCTGTGTCCCAGAGCCATGTCCTAGAGCCATAGAGCTGTACCCCAGAACCGTGTCCCAGAGCTGTGTCCTAGAGCCATAGAGCTGTACCCCACAGCCGTGTCCCACAGCCATGTCCTAGAGCCGTGTCCCAGAACTGTGCCCCACAGCCGTGTCCTAGAACGGTGTCCCAGAGCCATGTCCTAGAGCTGTGTCCCAGAGCCGTGTCCCAGAGCCATGTCCTAGAGCTGTGTCCTAGAGCTGTGTCCCAGAGCTGTGTTCCAGAGCTGTGTCCTAGAGCCATAGAGCCGTGTCCCAGAACTGTGCCCCAGAGCCATATCCTAGAGCTGTAGAGCCGTGTCCCACAGCCGTGTCCCACAGCCGTGTCCTAGAGCCATAGAGCCGTGTCCCACGGCCATGTCCCACAGCCATGTCCTAGAGCCGTAGAACCATGTCCCAGAGCCGTGTCCTAGAGCCGTGTCCTAGAGCCGTGTCCTAGAGCCATAGAGCCATGTCCCAGAACTGTGTCCCAGAGCTGTGCCCCAGAGCCATATCCTAGAGCCGTAGAGCTGTGTCCCAGAGCCGTGTCCTAGAGCCGTGTCCTAGAGCCGTGTCCCAGAGACGTGTCCCAGAGCCATAGAGCCATGTCCCACAGCCATGTCCCAGAACCGTGTCCTAGAGCTGTGTCCCACGGCTGGGTCCTAGAGCCATAAAGCCATGTCCTAGAGCCACGTCCTAGAGCCACGTCCTAGAGCCATAAAGCCATGTCCTAGAGCCGTGTCCCACAGCCGTGTCCCACAGCCGTGTCCCAGAGCCGTGCCCCAGAGCTGGGTCCCAGAGCCGGGTCCCAGAGCCGGGTCCTAGAGCCATAAAGCCATGTCCTAGAGCCGTGTCCCAGAGCCATAAAGCCATGTCCTAGAGCCGTGTCCCAGAGCCATAAAGCCATGTCCTAGAGCCGTGTCCCAGAGCCATAAAGCCATGTCCTAGAGCCGTGTCCCAGAGCCGTGTCCCAGAGCCGTGTCCCAGAGCCATAAAGCCGTGTCCTAGAGCCGTGTCCCACAGCCGTGTCCCAGAGCCGTGTCCTAGAACCGTGTCCCATGGCCGTGTCCCACAGCCGTGTCCTAGAGCCGTGTCCACGGCCAAGCTCCCTGGGGTGGTGCCCACCTTGGCCCACCAGAGCAAAGAATCAGGTGTCGAGGAGTGACTTTTTCCCCCCCCACCCCCCCACCCCCCCCATCCTCCATTTTGGGGTGAAACCACCAGAAAACAGTCCATGCAGAGAGTCCCGGCTGAGGACTGAGGGTCGGTGTGTGTGTGTGGGGTGGGGGGTGGGTGGGCGGTGACACCCCCTCCCCCCAGGGTGACACACCCCCACCCCCACGGGTGACACCCCCGTGCCGTCCCCAGCACGCGCTGCGGCTCGCCGCCTTCGGCCAGCTCCACAAGGTCCTGGGCATGGACCCCCTGCCCTCCAAAATGCCCAAGAAGCCAAAGAACGAGAACCCGGTGGATTATACTGGTATGTACTGGGGAGGGGAGGGAGGGGGTGGCCCCCAAATCACCCTCCTGGGGGTCCTGTGGGGGCAACCAGGGCGCTGAGGGGGCTGGTTGTGCTGATTCCTCCCCCCCAAAAACAGTCCAGATCCCGCCCAGCACCACCTACGCCGTGACCCCCATGAAGAGGCCGATGGAGGAGGACGGGGAGGAGAAATCCCCCAGCAAAAAGAAGAAGAAGATCCAGAAGAAAGGTACTGGGGGGGGTTTAATTAGGGGCGGGGGGTGTAAATAGGGGGGTAGGGGGTTGATGAAATAATTTGGAAGCGGGAGGTTTGTGCCGGGGGGGAAACTGAGAGCCAGGAGGAGAAGGTCGGGGGTTTTGTCTGGAATTGGGGTGTGGGATCAGCAAATGCTGGTCAGGGCTGGTCTGAAATGGGAAAATACTGGTTAGGATTGGTCTGGAGTTGGGAAAGACTGATGGGAGCTGGTCTGAGATAAGAAAATCCTG
>NW_020958057.1:0-4747 GCF_003031625.1 Empidonax traillii | reverse complement strand
GGGCACAGACAGGTGTGGTGATGGATAGGGGGGCACAGGTGTGGTGCTGGATAGGGGGGCACAGACAGGTGTGGTGATGGATAGGGGGGCACAGACAGGTGTGGTGATGGATAGGGGGGCACAGACAGGCATGCTGGGGTTACAGGGGCACCCGTGGGATTCGGGGGAGCACCCGCAGGGGATTTGGGAATTCCAAGCAGCAGAGCCTGGCATGGGCGGGGCAGGAGGGAGCCCCCTGACCCTCCTCTGCCTCTCCAGGTGTTGCAGGACATGGGTTTGCCCACCGGGGTGGAAGGCAAAGACTCCGGGAAGGGTGACGAGTCGGCGGAGGAGACGGAGCAGAAGCCGGTGGTCGTCGCTCCTCCGCCCGTTGTCGAAACGGTGTCGACGCCCACGGCGGCCTCGCCCCCGGCGGATCAGACCCCTGAGGTGAGCACAGCGAGGGGGGACACGACCTGGGGGTGGGGGACACGACCAGGGGGTGGGGGACACAGCCTGGGGGTGCCTGTTGGTCCTCTGGGTCTCGGCCGTGGATAAAACCCCAAGGCCGAGGCGGTTTCGCGGCGTCGCTTCCCAGAGGACGTGCCAGGAGAAACGGCTCCACGGGTGCACTGGGGGTTTTTTTTCTGGGGGGTTCATCCTCCCTTCCTTCCCCTCTGGCAGAACGTGAAGCAGCAGGGACCAATCCTGACGAAGCACGGGAAGAACCCGGTGATGGAGCTGAACGAGAAGCGGCGCGGGCTGAAGTACGAGCTGATCTCGGAGACGGGCGGCAGCCACGACAAGCGCTTCGTCATGGAGGTGAGGGGAGGCCCCTCCTTGGGCTCCAGCCCCTTCCCCGGGTGGGGAAAGACCCCTTGAAGCTCGGGGACGGCGTCACCGGGCTCGGGGCCTCACCTGGTGGTTGGGTCCCCCCCGTGCAAGGTGGAGGTGGACGGGCAGAAGTTCCAGGGCGCCGGCTCCAACAAGAAGGTGGCCAAGGCCTACGCGGCGCTGGCCGCGCTGGAGAAGCTGTTCCCGGACGCTCCCGTGGCCATCGAGCAGAACAAGAAGAAAAGAGCCCCCGTGCCAGCCAGGGGGGGCCCCAAATTCCCAGTCAAAGTGAGTAAAATAGCCAGTCCCACAGCACTGGGGGGGGTCAGGGTGTCTCTGGGGTCTGACCCCTTTGTGGGGCGGGGGCTCAGGGTGGGGGTACAGACAGCCGGGGAAAGGCGGATCTCAGGGCTGGGAAGCGCAGACCCCATCAGGATTTAGGGCAGACGGGATTTCGGGGTTGGGGGGGCTCCCGAATTCCCAGTCCCACCCCTGCGGCTCATGGTTTCCCACGTTCCGGGGGGTGGTTTTTTTTTTTTGGGAGGCTCTGGGTGACGCCCCTGTCCCATCTCTCTCTCTCTCTCTCTTTCTCTCTGTGCCCTCAGCAGCACAACCCGGGGTTCGGCATGGGGGGCCCCATGCACAACGAGGCCCCCCCGCCCCCCAACATGCGCGGCCGCGGCCGGGGCGGGAACATCCGGGGCCGAGGGAGAGGCCGGGGCGGCTTCGGCGGCAACCACGGCGGCTACATGAACGCAGGTGAGGGCCAGCACGGGGCCTGGGGGGCCAGAGACCCCCAGGGGGGGCCAGAGACCCCCAGGGGATAGAGCTTAACCCCCTAGGGCATCCTGTCTGCAGCACCTGGGGGGGCCAGAGACCCCCAGGGGATGGAGCTTCCCCCCCTAGGGCATCCTGTCTGCAGCATCTGGGGGGGCCAGAGACCCCCGGGGGATGGAGCTTCCCCCCTAGGGCATCCTGTCTGCAGCATCTGGGGGGGCCAGCACATCCCAGATGGGAATGATCCTCCCCTGTGGCTCTGTGTCCACAGCACGTCCCAAATGGGAATGATCCACAGCACATCCCAAATGGGAATGATCCCCCCTGTGGCACTGTGTCCACAGCACATCCCAAATGGGAATGAATCCCCCACTCTGGCACTGTGTCCACAGCACCTGGATGGGCCAGAGCCCCCCAAAATAGGGGGATGGATCCCCCACTCTGGCTCTGTGTCCACAGCAGATCCCAAATGGGAATGGTCCCCACTCTGGCACTGTGTCCACAGCACCGGGATGGGCCAGAGCCCCCCAAAATAGGGGGATTGATCCCCCCCTGTGGCAGCACCGGGATGGGCCAGAGCCCCCCAAAATAGGGGGATGGATCCCCCACTCTGGCACTGTGTCCACAGCACCAGGATGGGCCAGAGCCCCCCAAAATAGGGGGATTGATCCCCACTCTGGCTCTGTGTCCACAGCACATCCCAAATGGGAATGATCCACAGCACATCCCAAATGGGAATGAATCCCCCACTCTGGCACTGTGTCCAGAGTACCGGGATGGGCCGGAGCCCCCCAAAATAGGGGGATGGATCCCCCACTCCGGCTCTGTGTCCACAGCACCGGGATGGGCCGGAGCCCCCCAAAACAGGGGGATGGATCCCCCACTCTGACTCTGTCCACAGCACCGGGATGGGCCGGAGCCCCCCAAAATAGGGGGATGGATCCCCATTCTGGCTCTGTGTCCACAGCACGTCCCAAATGGGAATGATCCACAGCACATCCCAAACGGGAATGATCCACAGCAGATCCCAAATGGGAATGAATCCCCCACCCACTCTGGCTCTGTGTCCACAGCACCTGGATGGGCCAGAGCCCCCCAAAATAGGGGGATTGATCCCCCCCTGTGGCAGCACCGGGATGGGCCAGAGCCCCCCAAAATAGGGGGATGGATCCCCCACTCTGGCTCTGTGTCCACAGCACATCCCAAATGGGAATGATCCACAGCACATCCCAAATGGGAATGAATCCCCCACTCTGGCTCTGTGTCCACAGCACCTGGATGGGCCAGAGCCCCCCAAAATAAGGGGATGGATCCCCCACTCTGGCACTGTGTCCACAGCACATCCCAAATGGGAATGATCCACAGCAGATCCCAAATGGGAATGAATCCCCCCCTGTGGCACTGTGTCCACAGCACCGGGATGGGCCACAGCCCCCCAGAATAGGGGGATTGATCCCCCCCTGTGGCAGCACCGGGATGGGCCAGAGCCCCCCAAAATAGGGGGATGGATCCCCCACTCCGGCTCTGTGTCCACAGCACATCCCAAATGGGAATGATCCACAGCACATCCCAAATGGGAATGGATCCCCCTGTGGCACTGTGTCCACAGCACCGGGATGAGCCAGAGCCCCCCATAATAGGGGGATTGATCCCCCCCTGTGGAAGCACTGGGATGGGCCAGAGCCCCCCAAAATAGGGGGATGGATCCCCCACTCTGGCTCTGTGTCCACAGCACCAGGATGGGCCAGAGCCCCCCAAAATAGGGGGATTGATCCCCCACTCTGGCTCTGTGTCTACAGAACCTGGATGAGCCGGAGCCCCCCAAAATAGGGGGATGGATCCCCCACTCTGGCTCTGTGTCCACAGCACGTCCCAAATGGGAATGATCCACAGCACATCCCAAACGGGAATGATCCACAGCAGATCCCAAATGGGAATGAATCCCCCACCCACTCTGGCTCTGTGTCCACAGCACCTGGATGGGCCAGAGCCCCCCAAAATAGGGGGATGGATCCCCCCCTGTGGCAGCACCGGGATGGGCCAGAGCCCCCCAAAACAGGGGGATGGATCCCCCACTCTGGCTCTGTCCACAGCACCGGGATGGGCCGGAGCCCCCCCAGTCCCCCCATTTGGGCAGGATCCCCACTCGTGACGAGACAGGGAATCAAGGGGAGGTTCAGGGCACCGAGTCCCTCTTTATTTACCCCCCCCCTCCCCGTTCTGTGCCGCTGCAGGGGCCGGGTACGGCAGCTACGGCTACGGAGGGAATTCCGCCACCGCCGGCTACAGTAAGTGCCCTCCCCCAGAGCCCCCCAGAGCCCCCCAGAGCCCACACCGGGCACCCCTTTCACGCTCCTCTGCTTCCCCACCCCGTGGAGCAACGGGGAACCCCCCTCTGTGGATTTTACCCCCCCTGAAATCCCCTCTCTGGGAGGAGATTGGGGGTGACAGGAGCAGAGGATCCTAAAACCGCCATCAGCAGCCGGCGCTGCTCCTGATCCCTCTGCTCTGCCTGCCCCTGCTGCCCGTGGCTTTTCCACAGGCTACCCCTTCCTGGAGCCATCCTTGCACCACCCCACCCCCCCCAAAAAACAAAAAAATCCTTTATTTTTTTGGGTTTTTTTTTTAAGGCAAACCGAAGCGCTTTAATCGGCTTTGCTTCAACGGCAGGTGTTGCACAGAAGCTTTTTTTTTTTGGGCCTTTAAATCAATCCCAGGGGTTTGGCTGAGGGCTCCTCTGGACCTTGGGGAGACTTTTCCGCACGGATCTGGTCCGGCCTGGGCTTTTGAGTGCATGGAATTCCCTGTTTTTTTTTTCCTTGGGATGTTTGGATTTGTGGAATCTGCGTGCTTAAAGCGGGTCCTTTGGAAGGGGCTGGAGTCACCAAGGAGTTGCCCCATCCCGAGCCTGGGATTAGGGAAGCATCCTGGCATTAGGGGGGCAGTGTTGGGTGCCATGGAAAATCCATGGATTTGCTGGTTTCCATGGAAACGGGCTGTCCCAAAAGCCACATCCCGACCCCCACCCGTCACCCCCGAGGTGCTGAAACCCCCCCTGGAGAACGAAATATCCCCCAAACAGAGGGAATTTGGGAATTGTCCGGGTCCTCCACCCCCCCCGGTGGTTTTGGGTTAAAAATTTGGCCTTTTTGCCATC
>NW_020958056.1:16275-17423 GCF_003031625.1 Empidonax traillii | reverse complement strand
GCAGAGCTGAGCAGATCCAGGTCACCTCCCATTGCTCTGCCAACCCCCTGGGCCTGCTCTGGGCCCTGCAGGTCCTTGCCCTGCTCCCAAGGGCTCTGGGGGTGCTTCATGCTCAGGCCTTGGGCTTTAGAGCTCAGGGTGGGGATTGGGTAGAACTTTGGCAGGTTTGTTGTTCTGCTGGCAGGGTCTGGTTCATGATGAGGGGAAGAGCTTTTTGGGCTGGGTCAGGATTAAAGCTTGGCTTTTCATACTGGTAATAGAGGTTTGGGTGGGCATTGGAGGACAAAAAAGAGTCTGAAATTCTGTGTTTGGGCTTTGCCTTTGTGAACACGTTAAGGCTGGAATTAGAGCAGTGGATTCCTACCAATGTGATGGCATCACTTTTAGGTTGGGGCTTGATGTTAGAAATAGTGTAAAGGTACATCAGGTGTGTTTGTACAGTCAGTGTTTCAGCACCCTCAGCTTTCCCTGAACCTGCTTTTACCTCAATAAAATATTTCCTCTTTGTTTGCCAAGCCTCCCTTTCCTTTCCCAAAAATCCAATCCTTTTTGTCCCAGTTCCTCCTGATCTCTCCCAAACTTCCATCTGGTTGGGCTCAGCTTTGTGATGACCCTGTGCAACCTCATGGATTCAAGGGGTCATTGTTGCACTGCAGGGCCTCGTGGAAAGAAAGGAAACACAGGGACACTGTGAAATCTTGTGGAATCAGGGCAGCATTTAACATAGGGGGCCTTGTGGACCAAAGGAACCCTGAAACCTTTTTGAGCCTCATGGAACCAAAAAGCCATTGTGTCGCTGTGGTGCCTCCTGGAAACAAAGAAACCCTGGGACACCGTGGAACCTCATGAAATGAAGGGGCCACTGTGACATTACAGGGCCTTTTTGGAGCCAAATGGACCTTGGGACACTGGGGAACCCCACGGAATCAAGGGGTCATTGTGACACCAAGGACATCTCATGGACTCAAGGGACCACTGTGACACTCCAGGGCATTCTGGAGCCAAAGGATCCCGGGGACACTGAGCAGCCTCCTGGAATCAAGGGGCCACTTTGACACTGCAGGGCCTCATGGAAACCAAACCAAATCCAGGCTTGTCCAGGTGCTGAGGGGGATTCAGAAGGGAGGCAGCAGTGATTGCTCCCTACA
>NW_020958056.1:8168-9745 GCF_003031625.1 Empidonax traillii | reverse complement strand
CACACCACAGTCAATTCACACCCACACCCAGGCAGAGATGTGTGGACACATCAAGATCTGGGTGTGTAAAGGTCCCTCTCCAAAATTCTCTGAAGCACCTCATGGAACCAAAGGGAGTCTGGGACGTGGTAGAATCTCATGGAATCAAGGGGCTGTTGTCACCCTCTGGAGCCTCAAGGAATCAAGGGGCCACTGTAACAGTCAGGGGCCTCATGGGACCATGGGAATCCTGGGACACTGTGGAACCTCATGGACCAATCGGGCATGTGTGACTCTGCCAAACCCCATGCAACTTTAACTTTGTTAAAAGATAAATCTGGGGCTGGAACTCAAATCAAATGAACTCCTTCCCTTTTTATTTCCCACCAATACAGAGACCCAAAATGAGAGGAAGTCTAAGTTGAGAAATAAGTTTACTGACAAGGAAATAGCAGCAACCAAAAAGATAAAAAGGGAAGGGCTTACCTACAAAGAGAGGAATTCCCTGCCCACCAGTACCCCCTGAAATAAAGGGGATGCATAGTGGAGGGTTCTCCCCTCCAGTCACTGCCAAAAGAAACAGTGGAAAAAGAGTTCCAATTTCCACCTGACCTTTTTTTTTTTATTCTCCTTCTTCCCTTCCCTGCTTGGCCTTGGCAGGAAGGGAAGGAGAAATTTGTCCTTAAAGAGACAATTCCTACAACACAGTGTTGGAAAAGGGAGTAAAATTCAAAACCTCCTGTAACCACGACATTATCCATACCTGTACTCTATTCCTTTTTTTCCTCATGTTAACATTTACAATTATCAGCTATATACATATACACACACACATTTACACTACATAAATATAATCAGATATCATCATGGCTGGGCTTCGCAAATGAAGATTTGAGAAGGGCTCTACCCATGCTTGCTACAAGCGCGCTGATGGCTAAAAAGGCCAACGTGAGATAGACAAGTCCAGTTGCAGAAGGTGCAGCAGAAAGACTCCCCAGGTGATATCGACAAGATGCGATTCTTTCTGCGTTGTCTTTTCTCCTTGAGAGTGATCCTGTGTGTGTTCTCAAAAGCAGCAGCAGCGTTATAGATGGTGTGTCTCCAGGCCTCCCAACTGGAGGCCAGAGTAGATCAATAGTGGTGATCAATATGGCCAAGGCTGAGGGATTGTTTCAGGCAGTCCTTGTATCTCCTCTTTGGGGCTCCTCTCTCACTGCAGCCAGTGGCAAGTTCCCCACAGAGCACGATCTTAGGGAGGCAGTGGTCCTGCATCCTGGAGACGTGCCCTGCCCAGCACAGCTGTGTTCTCAGCAGCATGGCCTCAGTGCTTGTGACTGCTGCCTGTTCAAGGACAGACGTGTTGGTCACACAGTCAGTCCAGTGGATGTTGAGGACTGTACGGAGGCAGTGCTGATGGAAGCGTTCTAAGAGACGCAAGTGGTGCCGGTAAATGACCCATGATTCAGAACCATATAGAAGAGTAGACAGCACGATGGCTCTGTAAACACTGATCTTAGTACTTTTCTTCAGGTGTTTGTTTTGCCACACTCTTTTACGGAGTTTACCAAAGGCACTGTATGCCTTTGCTAACCTGTTGT
>NW_020958056.1:0-1038 GCF_003031625.1 Empidonax traillii | reverse complement strand
CGTCCCTGGGAACGTTGAAGGGCCGGTTGGACGGAGCCCTCAGCAACCTGGGGTGGTGGGAGGTTGCTCAGGTTGGAAGGAGATGATTTTTAGGTTCCCTTTGGTGCCAAAACCAGCATACAATAACTGCTGAGAGACAGTTTTGGATCTTTAAGCAGCAAGGTATTTATTTCCAGCCACACTGGGGGCTAGCCAGCTCACGCTGGACAAACTAGCTCCACCGTTCTCAGTGTAAAGTCAGGTAATTTATACAGTTTTGGTGAGAGATTACAATATTTTGCATGAATATTTATTATATTGACATCATCTAGTAATAATATTCATATTGAGTGGGGTTCAGGCGGAGGTTGAGGTGGAGTCATCTTTTTGGTAGGTTTCTGGGGATTATTCCTGTTTCTTTGTCCTCGTGAGGGTCGTTTTCTCTGTTCCTCATCGTCATGAACTTTTCAACTCTTCCTGATTACATGCAAAAGTCTTACAAAAAACCCCTTAATGCATGTCTTCACCCTCCCCAAATGTCCATCCTATCTAATTTATGACTACCAGGCCAACCTTTTTGTTATCTTTCATTAGGATAGAGCATATCAGGTGCAAGCAGGCCTCTCACAGGCCTCTCTCAGCCTGGTACCTTCTCTCTCTTAACTAATCTCACAACACTTGCTCTCTGTCTTTGTTATTTTAGCTTACATGCAGCACTCCTCAAAGTGGCGTCTGTGAGCCTCTTCTTAGAGCAGGTTTTTAGCATCTAAAAATCCTTGCTGTGTTTCATTTCTCTCCTTTCCTTAGGACTTATGAATTTTTTGTCAAGTTCTAAAGGCAAAGTGTTTCAGTAAGTGAACACCATTGCCCACATTGTTTGTGTTCTCTTTACTATAACACAGCTTACACCACAGGTAGATGTTCTAGAAAGTGAATGTGATCATTCCTCCCAGTATGACCAGTATGGGATGTATTAGAAAATTAAACACTTGCATTGTCCTAGGAGAGTATCCCATCAGGGTGTCCCACCAATGATGTTCTCTAATTCGTTCTGCATCA
>NW_020958055.1:15745-17436 GCF_003031625.1 Empidonax traillii | reverse complement strand
TTTTCCCTTTTGTGAGCGCCTTCGGGCGACCTCCTGTTTTAACTTGGAATTGAACTTGGACTTCCGACCAGACAGGGGGGCCCTTAAAATCGAGGCAGGTATTTTATTTGTCTGTCTCCTGAATCGCTGAGTCAAGAAAATACCTCGTGAGTGGGGAAATAATAACAATAATTAACGGCGCGGGGGGGGATTGCCGAGAGCTGGGACATTCCTGGTTGTAAAAAAAAAAAAAAAAAAAAAAAAAAAAGAAAAAGAGAGGGAGAAAAAAAAAAGAGGGAAAAAAAAGCCCTCAAAAGGTGGTGTCGCCGAGAGAAGAGGGACGGGGGAGAGGAGGAGGGATGGGAGGAAGAAAAAGGGGATTTTGGGAGGCCCTGGACGAGCTGCCGCTGTCGCCCCTGAGATGAGTGGGATCGAGAGGTATTTTATCCCTTTCTTCAGCGGAGAGGGGGGGGTTTGAGAGGGGAGGAAAAGGGTGAAACGCGGTAAGAGAGCCACGAGGTCGGAGGCGGCGAGGTTTGGCTTTTGCAAATCCACCTCTGGCCCTGCCTCGGGGCGAGGGATTTCATAGATCTCCGTTTATATGTGTTCTATATTCTATTTATGTGTGTGTAACCCGTGTAATTATTTGTGTATTTATATACATCTTTATATTTATATGTCTTTATATTTTTATGATATATAATATATATTTATTTATTTGTTACGTTTTGTTTTATATATTTCCCCCCTTTCTGCTCAGCAAAATGAAGGAAAAACAAAGTTAAACACACCAAAAAAAACACCCCATCCCCCGGATTCAGTAACCCCTTCCCCCTAAACTGGGGGTACCGACAGCTAAAAAATAAATATATATTATATATATATAAAATCAAGATAAAGGCTGAAAATAAAGCCCGAGGGCGGATCTAAACCGAACAGGTTGCAGGAATCTGACAGCTTAGGAAGGGGAAAAGCAGGATCGTCTCAGCTGCCCCCTCTGCCACCCCCGATGTTTGATCAAACCCCAGCTTGTGTTCCCGTCCTTGGGGCATCTTCCCCCGCCGCTCTTTGGCTCTTCCAGAGCACTTGAAATTAAAGATTCGCTGGTTGGGGGGGGGGGGTATTTAATTTTAATTTTCATTCCCGGTATAAACATCTCCAGTGAAGAATCGGTGACAAAAGGAGAAACTCTTGATTTTCTATTATTTTATCCCCTTTTTGGGGTGGGTTTTTTAGGTTTTTTTGGGGGTGGAGGAGGGGAAAAGGGTGTTTAATCTTGTTTTGCTGAGCTGTTTCGGGCAGGGCTGTGGCAAGAACGTGGCTCCGCTCTGAGCTGAACCAGGGGAGGTTGGAGTTCTCCCTAAAAAAAAAAAAATACATATATATATATTAAAAAAAATAAAAAGTTTGGGAAAAGAAGTCGGGTTTGGCTTTTATTTATCCAAAGCACATTTTGAACGAAGCCTGGGAAAGCTTCCCTTGGATTCCTCCGCGAGAATATGAGATTTAGTGGAATAGTTTCTTCACTAAATTGGTTATTCCGGTGGGAAAATCGTGTGTTGATCTCGAGACTTTCTCATACGCGGGGCTCTGATTTCCCTGAGGGCTCCAAAGCTAAAATTCCCCTTCTTTATTTCACCCCCCTCCCCCCTCCCAAAAAAAAAAAATAATGAAAAAGAACCTTTTCTTTCCAAATCTAGGTAGGGATTTTT
>NW_020958055.1:3853-15005 GCF_003031625.1 Empidonax traillii | reverse complement strand
AGGCGGGTGATTAAAAAAGGCTTTTTTTTTTTTTTTTACATAAAATTCCTCTCATTGCTGGTGAGATTTCCCCGGCCTGGAGGAGCAGAACTCGAATTTGAGCTCCTTTGGACGAGCCCCGATTGCGGCTCCCGAGGCGTTTCGGGGTTATTTTCGGGGCAAAAGTTGATTTTGGGGCAGAAAATCCGCTTTTTGGAGGGTTCGCCTCTAGAGATCTACTGGTCGATTAAGCCTTTCCAACAGGCGATGTATTGACAACCTCAACATCTCCACGCGATCACCTGCAAAAAGAAAAGTGGGCTCAGTCCTACATTTCGGGGCGGATTTGTGTTTTTTTTTTATAAGGGAAAAGTGGCAATAAATGCCTGATTTCAAGGACAGAGGGTAAAAAAAAACTGCCTTAAAACCCGGGGGCGGCTCCTTTGTCGGAGATAAAACACTGAGGAACAACTTCCCACCTCAAGGAGATGGAGAATTAAAATTTTTTTTTCCCCCCTTATTTATTGGGAGATTAAACCCGTTTCTCCCTTCCTTTTCAGCAGGAATTTAAAAAAAAAGGCGATAAATACAGGGAATTTCTGCCGGGAACTCTCTCCAAGGCGGCGGAGAAAGGGAAAGGGAAGGAGCCAGACCCATCCTTGGCTGCAGAAAAGGAAAATTCAGCTTCTCTCTTCTCGCTTGGTCGAGGAAGGAGAGGCATAAAAAGCCCTTCGCGGAGCAGCCTGCCGGCGTGGGGATGCCCAAAAAAGGAATTTATCGGTCGATATTATTCGATATCCATCTATTTGTCCCCTCTGATATCCCGAATTTTAGGAAGCGGCGCTGAGAACGGGGCTGGTTCGTGAACCGCGCGGGTTCTTCCAGCCTTTGTTGTGTAAATGAACAAGTAGAGGAATATTTGATTTGAAAAACACCTTCGGGGGGGAGTTTGGGGTGGGTTTTTTTTTTTTTTTTTTGAGGGGGGAAAATGTTATTAAACCCCCACCCCATCTCGCATCTGCTCTGATTTCTGATCGCTCCTTCCCCTCTCCCTGTTTGTTCTTTGTGGTCCCCCCCCCCCCTCTCCAAAGCGGCTTTAACCCACCCTCAAAGCTCCCCAGTTAAAAGAAATTCTCGGAAAAGAGCGGCTTTATTATTATTATTATTATTATTATTATTATTATTATTATTATTATTATTAAAATAAAAAAGGAAATCCTCGATTTCGCATCCCAAGGTCACTTTGTGCCTCGACCCTTCTCAGCCGCCGCCCCTTCCCCAGGAAACCAGCGCTCAAAATGAGATTTTCCTCCTCTGTTACCTCTACGAAAAACCCCTTTTTTCTCTCGTTTTCTTCTATTTTCTCTTATTTTCTCCTACTTTCTATTCTTCACTTCTATTTTCCCTTATTTTCTTCTCTTTTCTCTTATTTTCTTCTATTTTCTCTTCTTTCCTTCTGTTTTCTCTTCTTTTCCTATATTTTCCTCTTCTTTCCATTTTCTCTTCTTTCCTTCTATTTTCTCTTATTTTCTTCTCCTCTCCACCCCCCCTTTTTTTTTTTTTTTTTCCCTCTCCTCTCCTTCTTTTTTTTTCTCTCCTTTCTCCTCTTCTTCCCCCCCCCCCTCATTTTTTCTCCCCAAATTTCCCCTCCTGGAGCCCTCACAAACCCACCGAACCGCAATATCCCCCCTAAACGCCCTTCCCCGCTCAGTTTGGGGTTATTTTTGGGATTTCTCGGAGCTCCCACCTTCACTCCCGAGCCCTCCCCGGGTCCTCCTTTCCTTCCCTCGCCATAAATCTCGACATTTTTAACATTTAATCCCTTACATGTGCTTCCCCAATGTTAACCACTTCATAAAAATTCAAGGCGCAGAGGAAAATAATAATAATAATAAATAATAAATAATAAAAAAAGGGAAGGGAAGGAAAGGGGGTTGAGTTCAGCTCCCCCTCCCAGTCGTGGCGAACACCCGGCTTTAATTTACCTATCGTTTAGTCCTCGGCTTTTTCCATCACCCCCCCTAATCCCTCCCGGCCCGAACCGTGTGGATTTTGGGATGTTTCTCCTGGATGATTTCGGGCTGGACTCGCAGAGCTTCGTGGAACGCGAAAAGATGCGGGCACGGCTTTCAAAAATCTATTTATTTATTTATTTATTTATTTATTTATTGTTGTGCATTTATCTTATTTCATCGGATTTTCTTTCTTATTAAACATTCCATTTTATTCACCATTTTAATCCGGTAGCATCTTTGTTTCCCTCCGCCTTATTTTATTCCCTTTTTCCCATCTCATTTTCCCATTCCAATCCGTTTTTTTTTTTTTCTTTTCCCCTTTTCAACCCTTTCCGTGCCATTTTTATTGTTTTTATTCCCCCGAAATCCCTGGAAGGTTCTCCGGGGTCGCATCCCCGGACCCGCCCGGGTTCTTTCGCCTTGAACTTGGACTTCGACGGCTTTTTAAGGCGCCGAAAATCCCTCCCCGAGCGCTCGGAGCGGGGCAGGTTTAACCCAGAACTCCCCTTCGCCCTTCCAGGGACTCCCCTTTTCCCTCGGGCTCCCCCCGGATCCAGAATTTGGGCCAGTTTTGTTGGGATTTTTTGCCTTTTTCCAGTTGTTTTTGCTGCTGGGATGAGTTGGAAGAAGACCAGGGTCTTCCGCAGAACTCAAGTCCAGAAAAATGACATTTTTTCCCCATTTTCCCTCTGTTTCTATGGATTTTTTTGGGGTGCTGAAGACCTCAGAGCTTCCTCCCTCCCCCAATAACTCCTCTCCCCGAGGTTTGCGACCCCCCCAGCCCTCAACCTGCCGGTTTTCCCCATTTTTCCCCCAATTCCGTGGCAGCCCAGTGAATTAATTCACATTTTTACAATCAACCCGGACCAAGAGACCCCCCCCTCAGCCCCTCACCCCTCTCCATCCCTCCCCTACAGCTCTGCGATTCTTATCAGTGAATTATTAAACATCAATAACCACCCCACCACCCCCTCCCTGCTTCCTAAACGGGGGAAAAATCAAATTATTTCGGGGTCTGGCTGGAAAATTGAGGGTGGGGGCGTTTGGGCAGGTTTGTATCTTTTTAAAATTAATTTTTTTTTTTTTGGGGGGGGAGCACCTCGAGAAGGAAAAAAATACTCAGCGGGTTCGAAAAAAGGGGAGGGGGGGAAGGAATGAGGGGGGTGTTGTTGCTTTTTGTCCGCCCCCTCGAAGCGTCGAGGGGTGGTTGTTCATCGTTTCCAGTTGAAATTATCCACGGGGAAGGAAAATGGGAGGGAGAGTGGAATACGAGGAGGGGGGAGCACAAGGATAACCCCCCCTCCCAGTCGCGATATATCGGGGAGGGGGGTGGATGGGGGGAGCGGGGAGGGGGAAAACCTTTCCAGGGGAAACCATCCGCCACGGGTCCGTGGGGACACGCGTGGGCTGGTTATATATGGGCGTGGGTGTGTGTGTGCGTGGGGGGGGGACACGAGACTCTCTTTGTGCGATCCCCCCCCCCTCTTGTTCCACCTCCTCTCCCGACGGGGCGGGAAAAAAAGGGAATGGGGGAGAAAGGTGGGGGGGGGAGCAGGAACGGGCCCTTCTCGTCCAATGAGGGGCCCCGTGGGAGGGGCCCCGTGGGGGTGGGGGTGGGGGGAGGGGCGTGGCCCGCGTGGATTTTTTCTTAATGGGGCGGCGGGCGCGCGGCCCCGGCGCATGCGCGCGCGGGCGCCGATATGGTGGGGGGGTCGCGGCTCGGAGCTTCCCCCGACGGCGGCCGAGGAAGAGGAGGACGAGGAGGAGGAAGAGAGGAGAGGAGAGAAGGAGGAGGAGGGAAAAGAGGAGGAGGAGGAGGTAACAACAACAGCAGCAGCAGCAGCACCAGCAGCAGCGACGACGGCGGGAGCGGCGCGGCATGACATGACGGCGCCGCTCGGGCTCCCCCCGCGCTGGCCCGACGGCCTCGCCTGCCGCTGCGAGGACGCCCCGCGGGACAAAAACCGCATGGAAGGGTTGGGGCACCACTGCCGGGAGATGATGCCCCACGCGGGACTCGCCGTGCCCACCGCCCCTCCGCCACCGCCGCCTCCGCCGCCGCCGCCGCCTCCTCAAGGAGCAGCGTACGCGGAGCTGGCGGCCGCCGAACCCCCCCGGCAGTGCCCGTCGGGGGCGGCTTCCAGCGCGGCGCTGGGCTACGGTTACCCCTTCGCGGGGGGCTACTACGGCTGCAGGTTGTCCCACTCGCACGGAGTCAACTTGCAGCAGAAACCCTGCGCGTACCACCCCGGCGAGAAGTACCCCGAGGCCGGCGGGCCCCTGGCCGGCGAGGAGCTGCCGTCGAGGGCCAAGGAATTCGCCTTTTATCCCGGTTTTCCCGGCTCCTACCAGGCGGTCCCTGGCTATTTGGACGTGTCGGTGGTGCCGGGGTTGGGGGGTCACCCGGAACCGAGGCACGACGCTTTGCTTCCCATGGAAGGTTACCAGCACTGGGCTCTTTCTAATGGCTGGGACGGGCAAGTGTACTGCTCCAAAGAGCAATCGCAGTCCGCGCACCTCTGGAAATCACCTTTCCCAGGTAGGTTCCTGAAGGGAAGCGGCGTGCTCGCCTCTTTCCCAGCCTCCAGCTCGCCGGCGGAGGGGTGGATGTGGATGCGAGGGGATGAGTGTGCACATATATCTCTGTACACGCACGCAGATAGATCCTTGTGTGCCTGGATGGGTAATTAAAGGGGAAAGAAATGGCTCTGGAATGCCTCCTGCGCCGGGCAATGTGTATGAACATGCATGGGAAAGAAGGTGAAGCAATCATTTCTGAATCAAAATACACGCCGTGAGCTTGCTTGGAAAGTAACTTCACCGTTTAATTCCTTAATTCTTCCCTTTCTTCTTCTCCTCCCTCCTCTTGCCTCACCTAAGGAGAGTCTCTCGCTGCCTTCTCTTCATCTTTCTCTCCGCTTGCCTCACCTCCATATGCAGAAAGCTTAGAAATGGGGTAAAATAACAACAACAACAACAATAATAATAATAACAATCAAAACCCCATCTCGGTAGAATGAGAATTGTCGAGGGGAGGGGGGTGGGACAGTAAATCATATCTCAATTACTCACAATTATAGGAATAGGTGTCAAGTGACAAATGAATCGGTTTGGAGGGAAGGAGGGAGGCAGAGAGGGGTGGGGGAACCGGCGGGGCATCCTGACAGCCCGCGGGCGCTCGGGAGGGCGAAAACCTCTCCTTGGAGCATCTTTTAACCCAGTAAACCCCTCGCTCCTTTCTCCTCCCGGTCCCCCCCGGCAGCGGGGGGAAAAAGGGGGTGGTGGGCGCTGCCTCTCCCCAGGGTCCTTCCAGCCCCCCCCAGTCCCAACGCGGAGGGCTGTGAGTGGAAAAACCACAATAAAGGGGGGGACACGACGCCCCCCAATCCTCTTGGATGGAGAAAAGGGACGGGTGACATTAATTTTCGGGGGTTTGGGGGGGAGGGGGCGATGTGTGGAGGCACCGGCTTGTTTATCTTCATGGGGACAAAGAGAGATGGAAAATGAGCTTTGCCGGGAGCTTTTTGGGGGGCACGGAGCAGGGGGGAGAGAATTTGGCAATGCGTCGTTGGCTGCATGATGAGGGTGGGGATGATTTTTGGGGGGAGGTTGTCCTCGCGTTCACGCTGCTTTTGGGGGAGCTGCCACCCCGAGCGCTTTCTCCCCACATCGCTTGCCATGAACCCCCCCTAAAAAGGAGAATCCCACCCCTCCACCACCGCTGGCCTCGTCTGCACCCCCCAAGCAGCCGAAATCCCCCCCAAAACTCCCCCAATTAGCGCCTGTCAGCCATAATTAGGGCTGCGCTGGCCGCGAGCAGAGCTCGCCTCCATCTTCCTGCTCCTTGCCAGCTGGGTCACACCTTTGCGGCGCGGAGCTTCCCGTGCCCAGGTTAAAAACCAACCCCCCATCAACCCTGGCAGGGGGCTGGGAAGGGGTCGAAGCTGCCAGAAAGGTTAGGGGGGAGCTCTGCCCCCTCCCTGCAGCGGCGGAGCAGGGGGGGATGATGCCCCCCGAGTCTCTGCTGAACCCGTTCCCCACCGAGCGCGGAGCATCTCCCCTTCCCAGCCCGCAGGAGAGACCGGAGAGGTTATTTTTTTTGCCCGAGGGGTTTTCTGGGCTCCTGTGGGCGGGTGGGGGGCTTGGGGGGAGGCACTTGTTTCCTCACAGGGCTCCCTGTTGGGGTTCCACAACCGCGGGGACCCCCCGAGGTTTTCTGCCTTGGGGGAGGGAAGGGGGGAAAAAAGGGGGGAAAGAAAGAGAGGAGAAAAAGGAAGAAGGAGATAGGGGAGAAGCTGGAGATCTTGCCTAAATTCTGTGGGTTTGGGAAGTCCCTTTGATTGCCCGCACACCTCAGCCCTGGGGTTGGTCGTGATGCTCCTTGTTTGTCAGAGCGTAGCCAAGAAAACCAGGCTTTCACTGTTCTGTGGTTATTCCTGTTATCCTGGTGTTATCCACCTTTGCTGGATGCGTTTTCTGCCTGTCCTGTCTCTTTTCCCCCCTCTCTTTCTCCCCTTTCCTCTTCGCCCGCATTCCTCCACACTTTATCCTCCTTCCCCCCCTCCTTTTCTTTCTCTCAAAAATTCCCCCCCCTCAATTCCCCGGGATGTGGTAACCCCTCTTCTTCCTCTCTTCCTTATTTTTATTTATTTATTTATTTATTTATTTGTATTTTATTTTTGTTTGTTTTTTTTTTAAATCCAGACGTGGTCCCCTTACAACCCGAAGTCAGCAGCTACAGGAGGGGCCGGAAAAAAAGGGTCCCTTACACCAAAATCCAGCTGAAGGAGCTGGAAAAGGAATACGCGGCCAGCAAATTCATCACCAAAGAGAAGAGGAGGAGGATTTCGGCCACCACCAACCTGTCCGAGCGCCAAGTGACTATCTGGTTCCAGAACCGGAGGGTCAAGGAGAAGAAAGTGGTGAACAAATCCAAGACAGCGCATCTCCACGCCACCTGACAGAGGGGATGGCTTCGGAGGAGAGAAAGGGGGCAAAGGAAAGGAAGCAAGAAGCGTAAATATTTATCCGGTAGTTTGTTATGATCGCATCATCGGGATCCTGCTGATTCCAAGTCATTATTTAAAAAATAATCGTCATTAAAAAAAACAAAACACAAAAACCAAAAAAAAAAAACAACAAAAAACCCACAAACCCAAACCGACATTCTCAAGTGCAGACTCGCTCGTGTGTGTGTCCCCCACCCCCCCCAAAAAAAACCCCCCATCACACTGAAAGCATCTTTGATTTCAATCCCTTCGCCCAGCTCTGACTGTGAAACCCCCGGTTTTGCTCTGAAAGAGAAGAAAAAAACCAAACAAACACCAAAAACAACAACAAAACAACCCATCGATAAGGTTAAACTGTGTATATTTTTAAAAGACAATAATAATAATAATAATAATAATAATAATAATAATAATAAGCTAAGGGCGTAGTTAAAGGAGAGATGTCGCCTGGTAATGCTGTATAGTCCGACCCCCCCCCTCCAATCTCCTCTAATTTCTGGTTTCTCGGGCCGTTTTCACCCACCGATGTGTAAATGAGTGGAGAAACCCCGGCAAAGTCGCGTCGGCTCCGTGTTTTCTCGGAAAATAAGGAATTAAACTGCTGCCTTGGGGAAGAAAAACCATTGCCCGGGGGTCGCTCCAACATCCCAACCGCTGGGTTTGGGGGTCCTTTGGGTGGGAGCGAGACTTTTATATTTTTTTTTTTTTTTGGGGGGGGGGTATGTTCTCATGGGGGTTTTCTCTCTCTCTCTCTCTCTGCCAGAAAAAAACTGGAATGTCTCTTCTCCCGCTGCCAAGCCGGGAAAATGCACAATGTTGTCTTTGGGGTTTGGTTCTTTCCCTCTCTCTTCACCGGCTCATTATCCACAGTGTTCCTTGGAGATGTAAAAGCTTTTTTTTTTTTTTTTTTTTTCTGTTTTGGTTTGGTTTGTTCGGTTTATTTTAATTTTTTTTTTTTGTTTTTAAAAAATGTCTTGTGTATGTATATAAATCGTGGTGTCCAGATGACTTGTATACCGACCGCAGATGGCGTTTCTTAGAAATAAATATCTTTTTTTTTGTTGTCGTCGGTTTTGCCTTGAGGAAAGGCTCTTTGTGCACCTCTTTGTAACCCCCCTCGGTGCTTCTCCCCATCCTTCCCCTTTTCCCAAACCCGCCGCAAATCCCGCCCGGGCAGGAGCATCTGTAGAGAAAGGGGGAAAAAAAAAAAAAAAAAGGGTGGAAATTCGGCAAATTCGGCCTAAACGCGGGGCTTGCCGAAAGCAGGCGAGGGGCAGATGCGTTGCCAGGGGAGTGAAAAGCGGAGAAAATAAAATCCGCCGAGATTTGAACCAGCGAGGCGCTTTTTAATTTCAATTTTTATTTAATTCCTTTTCCGTTTAACCTCCCTTTCTTTCCTTAGCTTCATTTTTCTTTGATTTAATTTTCCTTTAATTTCATTTTAATTTCATTTAATATTTATATATATATATTTGAGAAATATATGTATATATTTGAGATATATATGTATATATTTGAGAGATATATGTATATATTTGAGAGATATATATTTGAGATATATATATTTGAGATATATATATATATATTTTATATATATGTGGTACCTGTAGGTGTGCGGGGCTTGGCTGAGGGGGTGTGTAATTCCTAATTAGGGGGGGTTGAGGTGTGCTCCGGGTGTCTTTTTTACCTCGGGGTCTATCAGATCTGATAAACCGCAAATCACAACCTACCTGTGCTATTTATATAAATTTAATTTTATATATATATATATATAAATAATCTGTGTAGTGCAACCCTCTGCGAAATGGTGGGGGGATAATATATATATATATATATATATATATATATATATATATATATATATATATATAAATTTAGAGAGATCTATCACTTCGTGCAGGTGCAACCCGCTGTGTTGTGGTGGGAAAATGGATTTAAATCCCAATTTCAGGTGCCTGGAATGAGTGACTGTCCCTCCAGAACGAGCGGCTGTACCTACACCCACAGAGCCTAAAAGACTCCACGCGTGGGATTGAAAGAGCCGCTCTTCCGAGGGTGCCACTCCCTGAAAGGGCTCCTCGTGGATTCCGCTGCGTGAGCCCAAATCTTTAATTCCGGGAATTCTCCCCGAGGAGGGGGTTGGGTCCTCCCATCTCCCCTTTTCTCCGTGATGGGGGGGGAAAAAAAAAATAAAATATGGTTGGTAAAAACCTGCCTTGAACCCCCCAGAGCCGAGAAAAGATGTTAAAAAAAAAAAAAAAAAAAAAAAAAAAAAAAAAAAAAAAAAAAAAAAAAAAAAAAAAAAAAAAAAAAAAAAAAAAAAAAAAAAAAAAAAAAAAAAAAAAAAAAAAAAAAAAAAAAAAAAAGGAGCTTGTGCGTGCAGTGACTGCGGTGCCCGAGAGCAGCTCCAGACAAGCCCAAATCCCACACTCCGACAGCCAGCGTGTTCTTTTTACCGTGGCTGCTCTTCTTTTCCCCCCCGCCCTGTACCTGAATTTCGCTGGTTCTGGCCTCCAAAATTATAGGTGTATATTTAAATAATTGGATGAAAGCGAGGTTGTTGAAAGAAGGAGTTAGAGGGGATGAGGGGACGGGGATAGACGGTTTGTTTTCTTTACCTGGGCGGGTGAATCGAGCGCGAGTTATTCCCGGAGTTCCCAAATTCTGGGAGTTTTTTTGTGGTTTGGTTGGGTTGGAGAGGGAGAGGGTTGGTGCGTGGACCAAAAAGGATTTAAAAAGAGAAGGGGGAAAAAAAAACCCACCCAAAGAGAAAAAGAAGGGCAAAACAGAGGAAAAAACCAATAAATTCATTCGTTCATTCCACTTGGAGGGGCCGAGGGGGTTTTTGATGGCCTCGCTTGGCAGATATTGGAGAAATCGGGACACCAGGAGCTCTCAATTCCCACCGTATTTTAAATTATCCTTATTTTCCATCCCTCCACCTTCGGGGCTGTCCCACCGCCCCAGAGCCGGGCAGGGGATGTTGAGGGGTTTTTTTTTTGGGGGGGTGGTTTATAAACCCCAGGATATCCCCCGACAGAACCTCACGAAGAGGGGTTGGATTGGACCCTCCAAGAGGGCAGGGAGGGGACACGAGAAGGGCAAACCTTCCCCTTCCCTTTCCCCTCGCGCGAATCCAATTTGTAATAATTGAGGGAAAAAAAAATTAAACAAACAAAGAAACAAAAAAAAGTTTTGGGGGCTGGTGGGATAAAAATAATGCGCCTATTGATTTTTAATCTACATTTTTTGGGGTGATAAATCCTTCCCGCCGATGCCAGGCGAGGGGTTTTTTTTCGGGTTGTTCGGCGGTTTGGTTTGGTTTGGTTTGGTTTGGTTTGCTTGCCCAGAAGAAGCGCTAAACAACCACTCGAGTCGCTCGGTCACCCTCTCCCCAGGGTGAAAAGAAATGAAATTGGAAGGAAAAAAAAAAAATTAAAGGAAAATCAAAACCGAGCCCGCAAACACACGCGAGGACCCGAGGAGCGGCAGGAAAACCCAAATCCCAATAATTTCTAATTTCTCCCCCCCCCGCCTATTTTCTCCTTAGGAAATGGGGCTGGGGGGAATGTCGGGCTCCTCTTTTCCTCGCTTATTTCTCCAAGAACGCCCTTGCCCGGAGCTCGCGGGGTGTCAGGTCGGGCCTTGACGTCACTCCTGTATTACCCTTGACCGTGACTAGGCGTTCTTTGACCTTGACATCACGAGCCGAGGGGGATAATCAGCGGAGGGGACCCCTCACCCTTGATCTTCTCCTCTCCAGGCAGCTACCGCTCCTGTTTACAGATAAACAAGGTGTTATTTGAAGTCTAGACAGGCGGGCTAATGGCCAACAATAAAGCCCTGAAAAGGAAGTTTTCTCAAGTTTAGCCTTTTCTTCCCTTTGTAGCCAGGACTTTGAATAAGTTCCCGACCGCAGCCTTTATGGCAAAATCCCGGCCAAGGGATTTCCCTCGCCTTTTTTTCCCCCCCCCTGCCATTCAATATCTTCTTTTTTTCCCCCTTTCTTTCTTTCTTTCCTTTTTTTTTTTAATTTATCTTTTCTTCTTTTTAATCTTTCCTTTCCTTTCCTTTCCTTTCCTTTCCTTTCCTTTCCTTTCCTTTCCTTTCCTTTCCTTTCCTTTCCTTTCCTTTCTTTTCCTTTCCTTT
>NW_020958055.1:0-3211 GCF_003031625.1 Empidonax traillii | reverse complement strand
TTTCCTTTCCTTTCCTTTCCTTTCCTTTCCTTTCCTTTCCTTTCCTTTCCTTTCCTTTCCTTTCCTTTCCTTTCCTCTCCTTTCCTCTCCTTTCCTCTATTTTCCTCTATTTTCCTCTATTTTCCCTCACATTCCCTCTTTTTTTTCCTCTCTGACACATTTTTCCAAGACCAACTTCCCGCTCAGGAGGGGGAATTCTGCTCTCTCAGCAGAGGTGAGTAGAACTCTTACTGATTATCCTCCCAAATATTACATAAGGGTTTTGCTCTTTAAAAAAAGAAAAAAACTTTTTATATTTATGTAATTTTTTTAGCAAAAAAAAAAAAAAAAAGAACCTTCCAAAGGCTCTGCCAAGAAATTATTTCTTAAGGCACTGACAGCTGACACGGTGAGTGTGTTTGCACATCCCACAAAACCCCGTTTTTGGGGGGGAAAACCTCGTGTTTACGGCTATTTGAAGGATCCCATCCAGCAAAAACTCCCGTGGGGTGGGAGCGGGGGGGGGAGAAGCTTTCCTGGCGAACGGCTCAGCTTGGCTCAGCACTCACGCTTGGACCGGCCGCGGCTTTCCATAAAAACTCCTCTTTCCTCCCCGCCGCTTTCTCCTCCTTTCTTTCTTTACAAGGAACATTAAATAAGTGAGCTCGAGCTTTTTCGGGCTCTCCGCTCGCGATTTGCTCCAGACTCCTCGTGAATTCGAGGCCTTGAACCGCTTTGTTGCTACAGCTGTTTGTGTTGTGATTTTTTTTTTTTTTTAAATTTTATTTTTTAGCTAATGGGAGGAGAAAATCCTCTGCTGGCAAAATGGGAGGGAAAAAAAAAAAATATATATATCTACTGATATTCCAGGCGTTTAACTCTTCCCTGCGCCCAGGCGGGGACCTTAAAACTGAAACCGCCCCAGATGATTTGTATTTCGGATGAGCTGAAGTGTCGTGGATGGTTTTAATCGCAGCCATTTACCGCCTTGCAGTGCCACTATACATATATTTATTTATTTTTTTTTTCTCATTCCGTCTTCCCGCATCTCCTACAGATACATCTGAAATAGCCGGTGCGCTTTGACCTGCGTTTCCCACCTCGGAACAAAAAAGCAGGTTCCCGCGATCTGCGGCTCCCCCGAAACACCAGCTCGCTGGACTTCCCCCCAAAACCCGTCTTTACTTTATTCCCCGTGTCATTTCTCTCTATATTTATTCCAAATATTTCCTTTTTCACCCAGGGCAGGCGACTCTTTGGTCGAGCTCCTTGCAACTCGCCACCGATTTGGGGGGAAATTCAGATGAGGGGAAAAACCCGAGCCATGACAGGATCTGTTTTTCCACCAAGGAGACCTTTTAATTTGCTTTATTTCCCCAGTTTGTTGCTGGTTTTTTTTATTAATTTTTTTTTTTTTTACCCAGACCGGAAAATACAATATACATGTGGATTTTTTGCCTTGTGAGGGTTGCATCTCATGGGAGAAAAAACCGTAATTGGGAGAAGTCTCTCCCAGCTGAGATGTCAAGAAGTAGTTTGGGCCATTGGGTTGAGGCCATTTCAATTTTTAGGTGTGTGGGGGTTTTTTTTAAATGATTTTTAATTTTAATTTCTCCAAGAACCGAGGCCAAGCTCAACCCCGGGGGGGGGTGAAGAGGGAAGGGGAAAAAAAAAAATGTCATTTCTCAGAGAGGGGTGGCGAAAAGAGGAAGAGGAAAAAAGGGAAAAACTTCCCAAACAGAAGGGGGATGGAGATAAAAACCCCAAAACAACCCGGAAAAGTCAACCCAAAACTTGGGGTGGTTGTTTTTCCCCCCCCACTCCCCGCGCAGCAGCAGCAGCGAGTGATGCTCATCAGTCATTAGCATGGGATGCCGACCCTCTTTTACTACCCTAGACAGTGACCTTGAACTGAGGCGTTGCAATCTCCCTTTTCCGGCCTCTTTTCCCTCTCTCCCTGTTTCTTTTCCGAGGTTGTTGTGGGTTTTTTTGGGGTTTTTTTTTTTGAGGTTTCCATAAGGCAAAGATTCTCCTTCCCGCCGGCGTTTCCCAAGAGCTGCCCGTGCGGAGGTGGGATAAAAAAAAAACATCAAAAATCAGCAATCAGCCCTCTCTGAGATGTCGTCCTCTCTCTACCTGAAAGCGCAGAGAATATTTTTATTTTTATTTTTATTTTATTTTTACAGGCCTTGGGGAACTGCGTTTTTGGAGGAACACCTCAAATAATAATAATAATAATAATAATAGTAATAATAATTTAAAAAAAAATGAGAAGGGAGGGTTGCTCGAAGAAACCTGAGTGGAAGTGGGGAGGTTTTTTTTGGTGGCTCGTGCAGGGGAAGCCGCCTCTGGCCGTGCCCCAGGGCAGGAGGGCTCGGCTCAGCTTTTCCTTTTTCAACAGCGCTCAAACCCAAACCCAGCATTTACAACCTGACCCGGGAAAGGATTTTTTTTTTTTTTTTTATTATTAAGGGGTAAAGAATTCCCGGGAAAAGGAGAAAAAAAAAAAAAAGCGCTTTTCTTAAGAGAATATATTGTATTTTTAGGGGTTTTGATCTCCTTCCCTCGGACCTGCAGCAGCGCTGGGAGCCCCCCCGGCTCGAGGCCACCAGGAGCAGGGAGTTCCTCTCCACGCTTAATATATTTCTGAGCACGGCCGTGGCATTTCCCAGCTCCAAAAAAAAAAAAAAAAAAAAAAAAAAAAAAAAAAAAAAAAAAAAAAAAAAAAGAGCAAAAAAAAAAAAAAAAAGAATAATAAATAAGTGATCCGGAGGGTGTTTTTCTCCCTCTCCTTTTGCTGAGATGCCGCTGTCCCTCCACTCCGGGGTGGAGGTTTGCTTGCTTTTGCTCCTCAAATACGAGGACATTTTTGGTTTCACCCTGCAAAAATTAAATTTAAAAAAAATTAAATAAATAAATAAATAAATTTCCAGTCGCCACCAGAAGGGAAAAGCCCCCCCCCAAAAAAAAAAACCCACCGGAGATTGGAGCAGAAATTCACTTTTCCAAAGGTCCGGCGGGAGAACAAAACCCTCCAACAGGCTTTTAATAAAGGGGGAATTTTGCGAAGGGGAGAGCAAAGGTAAAAAAAAGGAAAGGTTTTCTTTCCCCAAAACCACGGCAGCAGACAAAGCCGGTTCAGATGGTAACCTCGGGGGATCACGTGCTCTTTTTTTATATAAACTATTCCTCCCCGCTCTTGCCCAGCGTCGTCGGGAGCAGCTCCTTGTGC
>NW_020958054.1:23484-24869 GCF_003031625.1 Empidonax traillii | reverse complement strand
AGAGCTTGTGCCCACATGGCAGCAGCTGCCTGGGCCTCTGGGTTTCTCAATGCTCTGCTGCACACAGCCAATACATTTTCCCTGCCCCTGTGCCAGGGCAATGCCCTGGGCCAGTTCTTCTGTGAAATCCCTCACATCCTCAGGCTCTCCTGCTCACACTCAGGCTACCTCAGGGAAATTGGGCTCATTGTGGTTAGTGCCTGTTTAGCATTTGGCTGTTTCATTTTCATAGTTTTCTCCTATATGCAGATCTTCAGGGCTGTGCTGAGGATCCCCTCTAGGCAGGGACGGCACAAAGCCTTTTCCACGTGCCTCCCTCACCTGGCCGTGGTCTCCCTCTTTGTCAGCACTGGCATATTTACCTACGTGAAGCCCCCCTCCATCTCCTCCCCATCCCTGGATCTGGCCCTGTCAGTTCTGTACTCGGTGGTGCCTCCAGCCCTGAACCCCCTGATCTACAGCCTGAGGAACCAGGAGCTCAGGGATGCCATAAGGAAAATGATGACAGGATGCTTTTTAGGAACAATAAAGTGCCTGTTTTCTGGTGTGTAGCATTCAGGGGACTCAGTAATGGCCCAGACTTTCTTATCGGGTTTTTCATGGAGGTCATCGGGTTCTTCTTGCAAAAAATTTATGTGCAAAAAAATATTATTATGCATCTGCCTTCTACTTTAGTGTCTACCCATTGAATTTGACCCAAAGATGTATAAATGGTGAATTGTGCTCTCTAAGTATTTAAACAAAATAAAGGACCCTGCAGTGCCTTCTTTGTCCAAGACCCTTCTTCTCAGCTGTTCCTAAAGCACAGCACACTGCAGGACAGGGGGGATTGGCAAAGGGCAAGGGGACAAGAATCCCAGCACAGCAGCACTCCCAGGGAGCAGCAGAGCTTGGGCTTTGCAGAGCTGCTCTTTCCACTTCCACACTGGCCTTTGGAGCCCCTTTCTGGCTGCAAGGCCTGAGTGCTCTCTGAGCACAGTCCTGGGGGTGGGAGCCCTTGGAGCACAGGCAGGGACAGGCACTGGGAACTTGTGAAGCAGAGCTGGGCTCCCTGACAGCATCTCCAGGATGCTGTGGGATCTTCTGAGGCCACTGCATGGACTGGGTCACTTCTCCTGTGCCCTTGCTGCAGGGCTGGAACTCTCCTGCAGTGACCCCAGGACACTCCTGCTCTTTGCATTGCCAGCCTGATTTGCAAATCCAGTCTTGCCCTGCTGTTGCCAGGGACATGCTGGGAGTGCTTCAGAGTTGCCATCCTGGGGCAGCTCCTGCCCAGCGTGGGCAGGCACAAGGTCTCTCCCCCTGCTCCTCTCCCCTCAGCAGTGCCACTGTTTGCTGCAGCCTCCTCCTCCTTGCCCAGCACAGCCCTCCTGGCAGAGTTGGAC
>NW_020958054.1:15932-16954 GCF_003031625.1 Empidonax traillii | reverse complement strand
TTGCTCAATCACCCAAGGCAAGGCCAACCTGCCCATTCAACATCCCTCCCACAAAGTGGGGAAGGGGGGGAAGGAAAACATTCAATGCTCAGTTCCTTTTTTCCTTAGAACAGCAAATGTGTCCCACTGTGGGATGGTCATTTCAACCCAGCACTCCTACAAGAGAACGACTGCCCTTCCACCCAGGAATGAAAGCCCTGAGTCTGCTTCTCTCCAGTGCAGTTGCTGCGCCACTCTCGGCACTGCACGAAGAGCAAGAGCTTTGTGTGCAGACACCTTTGTCTCAGAGGTATCTTCATCTGTACTGAAAACTGAAACTTAAAAGAACCTCTAAACCTAAACCTAACGCTAAACCCTAACCCTTAACGGTAAAACTATCCTTACTCCAACTGAAATGTTACCTAAACCCTAACCTTAACCTAATCCTAACCCTGACCTTAACCCCATCTGTAACCTTAACCCTAACTCCCAGCACCTCACATTAACTCTAACTGTGACTCACCATCTATCCAGTGCAATTTGTGTGTCACTCTCAGCAAGAGCTTTCTGTGTGTGCACCTTTGGACTGGGAGGTATCTTAGACAGTACTGAACCTGAGATCTAAACTTAAAAAAAAAAATCTAAACCTAAACTTAACCCCCAACTTATAACCGTAACTGTATCCCTTACTCTAACCCAAATGTTATGTAAACAATAACCTAACCTAATTCTAACCCAACCACCAAACTCCTAACCCTAACCTTAAAACCTAAGCCTAAACCTAAGCCTAAGCCAAAGCCTAAAGCTTAACCCCCTAACCCTAACCCTAACCCTTAACTCTAACCCTAAACTCGAAACCCTATCCCTAACCCTAATCTTAACCCTAGCCCTAGCCCTAATCCTAACCCTAACCCTAAACCCTAAGACTAACCCTAATGAAAAGAGCATTGGTGACATCACTGGGGGCGAGTGTCATCACAGGTGATTGGTGAAAACAAAGAGACAGCTGTGATGTCACAGGGACATTGGTGACATCACAAGTA
>NW_020958054.1:7434-9115 GCF_003031625.1 Empidonax traillii | reverse complement strand
TGAGCTGAGACCCTGCAGGGCCTGGGACAGGGGCGTGAGCGGTGAAACCACACCTGGTGCATTGCAGAGAACTAAAGCTGTCAGAGCCCCTGCAGCTACAGAGACAACATCCAAAAGCTGCAGGGACAGAGAAAAAAAAGGCAGAAACTGCTTCTCCTCTGCCACACACACCAGCTCAGTGGGTAAAGGTACTTTTCAGAGGTATCTTTTCTCTGCTTCTAGGAGTAATCTTAGCAGTTTCAAACTTTTTCTTATTTTTTCCTCGTTCTCTCTGTATCTCTTAGTAAAAAATAAAATCAGTTTTTGGTATCAATACATAACTTGTGTGAGTTTTAGTTTTTCTTAAGGCAATATTTGAATCTGAAGTTCTTCCTGCAATATTTAAGCAGATTGTAATGAAAGACCATGGAAAAGAGGGAGGAACAGGGAGAAGGTGGTCCCATGGGGGTCTTTGGGCACAAGGAGGATGGGAAAGGGGGGTGGCCCCCCTGAGCTCCCAAATTATTGTGGGGTGCTGGGGCTTCTGGATCTAATCTCAGCCTTGGGTTATGCCAACACTTTCAGTTCACAGGAATTACAGAGATGGGACTGAACCACTTTTGTCCCCCAGGTTTTAAGGAGGCCAAATCACATCTACTGAGAGAAATGAATTATTTAGGGTTACAAATTATCAGACAACAGATCTTCTTCAGAATTATTTACTGCACAATAGAAACACTAAAACTACAGCATAGATAGGACAGTGCTCTACACTAAAGCAACTGTTGAAGCAATTCTACTCAAGCTGGCACCAAAGCAAGAATTATGAATTAGAGAGGGATGGAACTCCCCCAGACCAACGCTCGTGGGGAGATCTCTGCTCTCAACCTCCAGCACTGACCTTGGGGAGTCCCAGCCAAGGCAGGAATCTCCACACCCCCCCCAGGAAGGGTTCTGTTGGCACAACCTGCCCCTGGCAAAGGGGACTGGCCCTTTCTGGTAGAAAGGGATGGACTGACAGTCCCTGGACTCCAGGGGTTGGCTCACCATCAGGGGGGTCATTTGGGGTGGGAGCAGCGGCTGAAGCTCTTCCCGCAGTCGGGGCATTCATAGGGTCTTCCCTTACTGGTGGGTCCATTGGTGATAGGTCAAGGCAGAGCTGTGGGTGTAGCTCTTTCCACACTCCCCACACTTGTAGGGCCTCTCCCCGGTGTGGATGCGCCGGTGCTTGACGAGGTTGGAGTTCCGGTTGAAGCCCTTCCCGCAGTCGGTGCAGCGGAAGGGCCTCTCCTCTGTGTGTATCCGCTCATGCAGGAGGAGATTGGAGCTGGTCTGAAATCTCTTCCCACATTGCAAGCACTTGTAGGGCTCTTCCCCAGTGTGGATGTGTTGGTGGGTGAGGAGCTTCGAGCTCTCCCTGAAGCTCTTCCCACATTCCCCACATGTGTAGGGCCGTTCCCCAGTGTGGATGTGCTGGTGTTGGATCAGGTGGGAGCTCTGCCTGAAGCTTTTTCCACATTCCCTACATGTGTAGGGCCGTTCCCCAGTGTGGATGTGCAGGTGTGTGAGGAGCTGGGTGCTCACCCTGAAGCTCTTCCCACATTCCAAGCACCTGAAGGGCTTCTCCCTGCTGGGAGGCTGCTCAGGGACCACCAGCTCGGAGCTCCGGCTCAAGCTCCGGCCGCCTTCCCGGCACAGGACG
>NW_020958054.1:0-1046 GCF_003031625.1 Empidonax traillii | reverse complement strand
ACAAAGCTGTGTTTACCCTTCATTTTTTGGATTTGAATCAACAAGTATTGAACCAAACCCCCCAGCAGACACCTGATGACAAGGCCCTCCCGAGTGCTCAGCATGGGGAGGGCTCTGCTTGTGTTCTGTCTCCCCCAGGACCCTGCTGGCTTCCAGCCCCTCGGGTGGCCCCTTGTCCTGAGTGGGCCCGGCCTGCAATCCCGCTGTGCAGATGCAGAGGCTCCCTCAGGAATGCCGGGAGGAGGCAGGGAATGCTGAGCAGAGCGAGCCCTGCCCGGATGGCCCCTGGGGCAGACGCTGTTCCAGGGGTGATTCCCTGTGTCTGCTGACTCTGACTGACCGGCCTCATGGCTCAGCCATGGCTGGATCTGTCACTCAGGGGCCTTCTTGGCCACACCTGACGTTGGGATTGGTGTGACTGACAACGCCTTGACCATCCCTGTCAGTAACCCTGGTTGTTTTAGTTGTATCACAAATGAAAACGTGTCCACCCTCCACGTATCCCATCCTGGCTCTCTCAGCTGTGAACTCTGCGTGTCCAAACCAAGCAGGGCAGAGGTGGGACCAGGTGGGACCAGGGGGAGTCACTCTGCACCTGCACTGAGGGAACGGGGGTGCAAAGGGAGGAGCCACCTTGGCTGAGAGCTTGGAGAGAGACAAGGTTGTTTCTCCGGGTGCAAATGCACTGGCACCAGCCTGCAGGACCAGCCTGTGTTTTTCTCTGGTGGCTGAACAGCCCCCACAGGAGGGGAGGGCAATGTGTGGGATCAGGGCTCTGCTTTGGGGCCATCCTGGGAATTCTGGTGCACTGAAAGACAAACAGCGGGTGCTGCTCCTGAGGGAACGAGAATGAAAGGGGACACCGAAAAGTGTCATTGGACAAGTCCCGAAATGGAACTCTGTGTGTGCAGCCTCATTTTCTCCATGAGGACCCACAGGAGGGGGGGAGGGGAAAGCGGGGGTTGGGATTATTCATGGGGTAAACTGGGAATTAGGAGGACCATGAAAAATTGGGAGGAATAGGGGGAAGGGTGGAAAATGGGGGT
>NW_020958053.1:16344-17447 GCF_003031625.1 Empidonax traillii | reverse complement strand
TCAAAGAGTGCTTTGAAGCTGGTCTACATGAGAACAGGATCGATTCAGTGCCAGCAGCGCACGGACAAGATCAGCTGCCTCGATAACGTCGTTCAAAGGACCCGGTAACTAAGCAAGTGCTCTCCACGCAGGGTTACTGAGAAAACCAGTACCGAATGTGAGTTCTCTTGCTTTTTCTGCTCTGCTGCTGGGAGAACCAGAAGTTTTCAATCCACCATTCCTGGACTATTCAACACCACACAGAGAAACTCTCCCTTATAATTTTCCCTTAAACACTCTTCCTGCCTCTCTCTGCTCACACCGAACTCGGGCTGTACTTTCCACAGCATGTTTCTGGGACGGACAGGGTAGAAAAGGCGCCACATCACTACAAAAACATTAGGATTAAGTCGGGTGGAAAGGCCGGGGAGCGTCCTCTCCCTCAAACAGTTCTCCATTTTTTCATAAAGCAGCCTGATTTTCACTCCACTCCCTCCCCCCCCCCCCCCCCCCCCCCCCCCCCCCCCCCCCCCCCCGCCCCGCACAGTTTAACCGGATTTCCAGACACAGAATAGCACTCACGACCTCGACCAACATTTCTTCCACTCACTCCACCGCCATATTTATCCCCTCATGTATTTCAGCTTCATAGGAGTGGCTTCTCAATAAAAAAACCCACGAGGGAGTCGACGCGCATGTAAACACAATACTCATCAAACTAAGAATAAGAGTAACCACACCTTCAAAAACGGCTACATTCCGCCTGAGGGAGCACTCAAACGCCTCGGCAATTCCGGGGAGGCTTCACAGGTTGAAACACAATTAAAACAGGGAAACAAAATATCCGCTAACACCCACGACTGCAATTAGACAAAAAGTCGACAGTAAAAAAAGTTATAAAAGTACGATTAAAGACAACGTCCTACGAAACACATAAAAAAAAAAAAAAAAAAAAAACCACAAACAACAACAACAAAGGAAAAGAAGATAAAGGAATTTTAAAATTTTAGGAAGCCTTTAGGTAAAGAAACAATTACATTACAAAAGGTGACCATGTATGTCTAAGGTGGATCAAGACGCCTAAATTCAACACCACTACAAAGCTAAGACTTCCTTCTACATAT
>NW_020958053.1:7648-11502 GCF_003031625.1 Empidonax traillii | reverse complement strand
CCGCGCCTCCGCCTCGCCCGCCTCCAGACCCACATCCTGCGCCACACGGCCCACCACCGTGCCGGCCTTGGCTTCCTCCGACACCGAGTACCGCACCTGCCCCGCGCACAGCGCCCACGCCGCCTGCACCACCACCACCCGCAACAACAAACCACACACACACTCGCCCATCGCCGCCGCCGCCGCCTCTGGACTCCGCACGGGCCCTGCCCGGCTCCCGCCGCCGCCGCCTTCGGAGCCCGCACGGACCCCGCACGGCTCCCGCCGCCCCCCACACGGCCGCGCTAAGGTCTCTCTGGCAGGGTCGGGCCGCCGTTCTGCTCTCCCGGCGCCACGCCTGGACCGGTTCGCAGCATCCTTCCTCCCGCTGACGGCACCGTGACAGCGGCTCGGGGAGGAGCTGCCGCCCTCCCGTGTCTCACGGCTCCTTCGCGGCCAACAGCGGCATCTGGTGTCCGATCGCGGCTCCTTCCGTGGGCAGCCGCCTCCTGCCCATCTCCCGCTGCCGCTGCGACTCCGTGCGGGCACGGACCGGCCTTGGCTCCGCCCGCTCGGCTGACGAGCTCCGGAATTTCCCTTCAGAACATTTCCCTTCCTTCAAAGCGGTAATAATTGTTTTTTCTCTTCTCCTCCTCTTCCTCTTCTTTTCTTCTCTTTCTCTTTGCCTTCCTAAAGGCACTTTAATTGATATGTACATCTGCCAAAGGATACATATCATTAAATGCCTGTATTAACCCAGGAACCACACGTAGGAGGGTCTTCACTGAATAAAGCCTTTGTCGCTTCTGGTCTCATGACTTTATCTTCCCTACGCACTGCTGAGGAAGCATAACTCCATTTCCTCATTTATGTTTTCTTCTTGAAGGTATTTCCTCTATTTCCTCTACAGAAGAAGACTGTATCTTCCTTCAATAAAAGTAGTCAGGTGTTCAGAACACAAAAATTCACATGGAATTTTTCTGGGTCTAGTGCAGAGACGCTAAAACCAAACTGAAATTGCTTACCTTTTCCTGGCTTTGTAACATGGATGTAGATGAGGAATCCCACACACTCTCCTTGGTTTTCATACAATAAATAATAGGGTGAGACCATGATTTTAGAAAAAAACCCACTCGTGTCTGTCCACAACAGAATGGCTTTGCCTTTTGAAATATAGGCCCAACAAAATAAACCGTCACTGCATCCAAATTCCAAAGACTTTCAGCTGCACCATAACTCCCTAACTCTGTATGTCTGTCTAAACGCAACCTACAGAGCAGAAATCCTCTCAGAAGGGTGAAATATCTCAGGGAAGCTGAGTTCTCTCACCTTGATGTGTCCCAGTGAAGTATTTTCTGTACGTTTTATCCCCCACTTGTAGCTGTACGGTGAAGGACAAGTTCTTTGTTATCTCTTTAGGCAGGTAACATTCACAGTAAGGCAAAACAATGTGTCCATTACCGATGGAGATAAACAGGACACAGGACAGTCATCCAGCCATGACATAACTGAAGACAACACCCTAGGGCTGCACCACGGTTCTGGCAAGGTGCAGTTCATCTTATGAGAGGTCCCCAGCCTCCCACCTCACCCACTGACATAAATCCATCCGGGCGTTTTCCCTGCAGATCTACAGACACTTTCTGCTGCCCTTCCCTCAGGCTGGGCATGCAACAGGTGATTTCACAGAGTAGTGAGATGCTGGTTCTACCACAGAAGAATCAATGATGCAACAGGAGGGGAGGGAACACACAAAAACCCCACAAACAAACAAACAAAAACCCACCCAAACCAAAACTAAACAAACAAAAAAACCACAAAAACAATCGAACAAACAAAACCCCCATATACCAAAGTCCAAAAAAGTCTCCTCGATAGGTCATTTTTAATTACGCCTGATGCTATCTAACAGTTGCCTTGATTTATTTCTAGGTCTTCGTGGTCAGGGCTGTGTTCGAGGATCACTGTTCAAAATTTCAGGGAAGCAGGGCTGGAAAAGCAAACAGGTTTTGTCCAGCCTCTCAAATCCCAGCTGTATTGCCAGCATTTCTGTAGCCATTTCTATGAAGGCAGAAACAAATGAAACCCTAAGCTTTACAGCATTCTCTCGAGGTAAAACTCACCTTAAGAGGCTACAAGACAATGAACCACAGTGATGGCAAGGGGCACAAATTCTGAAATCAAAGAGCACCATTCGGCAGAATGGCTCTCGCTCATATCTCCTGAGAAAATCAAGCTAAGCCACGCTGTCTATGGGGGAATTGGGAGTTTCAAGAATCCCAGTTTGTAACCACATGATCATCAGAAGGCATACACACAATGAGAAAAATAAAATAAAATAAAATAAAATCATAGTTTATTTTTTAAAGTATTCTCAGGGAAGGGAAAAATAAAACAAAATAAACTCAAATAAATTTTAAAACCCTAAACATAAAAAAATTACAAAGCCTACAACTGCAAGGTACAAGGAACCACTCAGGTCAGAAATCAAACTGAGGTGCTTCTACAAATACATCAATCCACCATAAACAAGTCCTCTAACAGTACATCTTGCCTGATACAGCTCTATGCCTGCACATTTTTAATACCTACTTTCATTCGTGTTCTTCTGCCAGTAGGTACCTTATATTAGATAGTACATTTAAATTATACTTAGAAGGGGGAAATGTGAAATACTTTTGTCTTTGCCATGTCCATAGTAATTCTGTAGTTGTTTACAAACTAATACATGCTATGCAAGGCGAATAGGCAAGAACTTTGCATGATTTCTCTTTCAGAGGTGAACCAAAAAGGAAGACAGGCTTCTGATTAAGACTGGAAACGAGCATTTCTCAGGATCCAAACCCAAGAAATTCATTAGAACTGCCCTACGTCTAAAATAGGGAAATCTAAACAAATGAAGACACTCCATCCAAAATAAAAGAAGGCTGAAAGAGGCTAAAAGAGTTGTGATTAACTACACAAATGGCAGTAAAACCAGACCTGATAATACCAGCAAGATAAAGTCAACACTGCAGTTGGGCAGAGATCTTTACCAGCAACCATTACATTTAATAGCTCATCAGGGGATCTCAAAGTGTCAGAGTGTGTGATGTATCAAAGATGAGATATCATCCTGCCGAGCAGAGTTAAAATACAGGCCTGCTGACAACTGCAGAAACAGCTGATGATTCACTCTGAAGACCTAAGCGGGAAAGCGGCAAAAGATTTTGAATGCAGGAGACTACAAAGTAGAGCAGATGAGGAAAAAAGATGTTGCTTCAACAGAGACTGTGGCTGATTCTGAAACAATCAGTGAAGGTCCTGAAATTACATATTTGACATAGAGAAGAAATTGACGTGCATATCTCAGCTCCATTCTCAGTTCCAGGCAAAAGGCAAGACCTCTGAAACGACGCAAGACAAAAGGTATTTCATTAAATTTGAAGAAATATGGAGTGCAGCAAGATCTGAGTATTTTGTACAGTTCCCCTTCATAACACGGTCAGAGGAAGAGAGAACACGATACTGGGTATAAAAAACCTGCAACGGTGTAATATATAACAAAGCACAAAGACGAGAGAAAATGCAAAGAGAAGTCAGAGTGTAAACAGCCGTCAAGCACCAACTATCCTCAGGCAGAGAGGGCAGAAACTGTCTCCAAAGCACATCGGCGCAGGAAGAGGGGGAAAAAAGGGGCAGAAAAGGGGAGGAAGGGCCACTGACCGTGTCGAGGAGAGAGGGAGGCTCCTGCTGCGTGTCCTTGGCCGCGGCGCCGGGCGGCGGCGGGAAGTTGGGGCTGAAAACCATCAGGTCGCTCTTGGCCGCGCCCTCCGCCACGCACAGGCTGCGGCTCTGGCGCTGCGAGTACGACCAGCTGCCCACTTCGCTGGCGC
>NW_020958053.1:0-3952 GCF_003031625.1 Empidonax traillii | reverse complement strand
GCCGCCGCCGCCGCCGCCTCCGGCCCCAGCCGCACGGGCCCCGCACGGCTCCCGCCGCCGCCCGCACGCCCCGGCTCCGCTGCCCGGCCCCAGCCGCCCCCCCGCGCTCACAGCCGGGCTCTCCGCCGCACCGGGGCGGAGCCGCCCACACGCCGTTCCTGAGCCTGCAGCGACACCGTGCGCTGCTCCACCGCCTCACACGATCCCACACAGCGCCCGCGCCTCTGCGTCTCCTCTGCCGGCTCTTGCTTTGCTCCTCTTTCTTTTCCTACGTTCTTTTTCTTTTCCTTTATTTTTTTTTCCTTACCGCCACTGCTAGCTCATCAGTCGCCGCCATTGCCGCAGTGGAGGCCGTGAGAGTCGGAAGCTCCAGCTCTTGTTACATGGCATCTGTGTCGGAGCGTGGTGCTCTGAAGGAGGAGGAGGAGGATCTCGGTAATGAACATTGCTCAATGACTAGAGGTAGGTCAGTGAGTACTGCTCACCTCCTTTGCTGTTTCTTTCTTTCTTTCTCCTATTTGCCATTTTCCATTCCTAATCATATCCTTGTGTCATTCCTTCATATCGTCTTCTGTTTTTCTTTCCCATGTCACTTTCCTTCTTTTTTTTTTTCTTTCCCTTCTTTCTTGCCCTCCTCCTTTTCTGCTCGCTGTGATGGCATCGGTGATGTACCAGTAAACTCGTTTATAGTTTGTTCCTTTCTCTCTCTATTGCTTGCTCATTTCTTTGCTTCTCTTTCCCTGTATTCTTCCTTCCTTACTTCTTTCTTATTTTTCTCCTTGTCTTCTTTTCCATGTCTTTATGCATACACACATCCCCTTCTTCTCACCTGCTTGTCTCTATTTTATCTCATTAACCAACATGTTTTCCATATGATTCACTCACCAATGGAGCACGGACATACCCTTTGGAAGGACTTCTCATTTCTCTCCTCTGCCGCCTTCCCTGTCTCCACACAGGGAACAACTTTCCTTCTCATCTTCAGTCAGTGCAAGACAGACAGAATGCCCCTTCTCGAAGGAAACCACACTCTTTAAGCCCCGTCCTCTCAAGGAAGAGAATCCACCACTCTGAAACACAAGCCCAATCCCCAGGTACTTTGACATGGGTGCAAACAGGCTCCCAGGAAAACAAACAAGCTGGAGAACTCTTTCCTTTGAGGACTCCCCATCACAGCCAAACCTTTAAGACACCAATCCTTTAAGAAGGCTGAAAAAGAACAGGCCAACCACAGCGGACAGGTACTCTTTATACACCTCCACAAAGAGTTACTCTTCAGGCCTTATCTTCCACCTCCTCTGTCAGATACACAGGGCAAGAACCTCTGCACCCAGGGGCATTAGTCCCCATGGAATACCCGTCACTTAGTAGCAAAAGCCATGAAGGTAACATGGTATTTTTTTCAGTGAGAACATACCCTCGACCGCCAAAACATTCACTCCAAAAAATACATTAGTAGCCCTCATCTGCAAGTGCTGTCACTTGCGAAGCACCGGGGGAGAAAGGTATGAGAGGAGGTAGTGGTGCTTTGATGATCCATTTACAGAATCATTGGGTATCTCAAGTTAGAAGGGACCCATAGGGATCATCAAGTCCAGCTCCCAATACAAGAAATATTCGGTCAATCCAAGATGAAGATACAGTGACTGAAAAGGAATAAAAGCACAGCTGTCTCTCAGACTCATCTTTTTTAGGTAGGAGTGACTTACCTGTAGCATCACTGCTGGCTTTTTCAGAAAAGGCACATATTCAGGGGAGGGAAATTGGTTCTGAGGGACATTTTCTTTTAATGTTATCAGAGACTTCTGTGGAAGATGGACAGGGAAAAATGACCCACATTCGAAATCACTGGACAGAGCACAGTGCTCCCTTATGCACTTTTATCACAGGGGAAGCAGGAGGGACACTGGAAAGCTAAGGACATTCTCCCAACATCAACATCAGCTTTTGAGGCTGGAAAAGCCATTCCTCAAATTGATGATCAACTGCTGTGAACTCCACCACCTGACAGGTGACAAAACACAGCAGCCTGCATTTCATCCACTGTAACCAACACATTGCCAATGGGGAAAAAAAAAAAAAAAGTTCTTGGAAAACCAAAGGGTCCCACTCCACCACAAAAAACAAACAAACAAACAAACAAAAACCCAGTTTTGTCAACTTCTTGATTACAGAGAAAACTTCTTCCACTCCCTCTCAAGACAAGAGCAGATACATAACCAAGAAGACAAGAAGAGGTTCAGAGAATGCTGACCAAATCAGACTGATATTTGGAAAAGCTTCTATTTGACAAACATCACACTGCCAAAAGTAAGTCGTCCAAGCCATGAATGACAGATGTCTTCCCATCTGGCAGAAAAAGCACGGAAAACACCAAGGAATAGGGATATGCAGAACTTCTGGAGGTCTTGAGAGAACCCCAAGCAAGCAACCCTGAGTGACAGGTGTCTGCTCAAGGTTTTCCACTCGAATCCTGTATCCCAAGCTATGGGAAATGAGTCTCCAGCTAAGCATTCTCCTGTTCTTCCCCAGACACACAGTGCCTGTCCTACACAGCACCTCCATTTCCTCAGTGAAAAACTTCTCCACTCAAAGTCACCCTCCCCATGACAGAGGCCCCAAGCAGTACTCGGTGATCACAGCCACAGCACCCAAACTGTCCCACCAGAACAGCATGGCCCAGCAATAAAACCCACTCTGAGCATGACCCAGGCCTTCCCACATCCCCACCTTCCCTCATATTCTGCACAAAGAGCTTTCAGAGGGATGCAAAGCCACAGAATGTCTGGCAGGCTGTGTGAAATTCACCCTAAATGTTCCGTGCCTTTTCAGCCATCTCAGATGGAAACACCACAGGGCTACACATTAAAGATCTTAAAGACTCTGTGATCAGAGTGACAGCTCTGATGCTGGTTCACAGGATTTTTTGTCTTTGAGAGAACCACACCAAATTCTGAAGCACAAGCAGAGCCCCAAAATCAACTGTGTGGGACAATTATGATATAATACCAGAGCTGGGCTGTTCCTACTGGTTTGGTGGGTCTGTTCAGGGTTAAGCATGACCAGGGGATATGCCATTTATACTGAGACTGACTCTGCAAGTGTACAAGTAGGGGAAATCACACACACACACACACACACAGATTGCACCCCCTTCCTCATCACATCCTCTTATAAATCTCACTTGACAAGGAGCAAGGAACCACCACAGCAAAATCAACAGCTGAGGAAGCTACTATGGATGCACACAACTACACAAGGACAGCAGGCTGAAGTGTGATCCTCTCATAGCAGCTTTCTCAACATGAGAGAAATAGTCCATCAAACAACATTCAGCATTTTGCATCGCATCTCCTCTTAATAACACATTTCCTCTGGCAATGACACAGCAGCACAAATTACTTTCTGTAGTGGGAGGTCTTCATAACCTCAAATGACACTGTGGGCATTTCAATACCACACAGCATCTCAAGATTCACAAGGCCTTCAACTCCAGAACCTCAGAGCCCTGGAAAGTAACCCGGGCAGGAACACTCTGTGTCCATTCTGCCTCACAGTTTCCTCTAGGTATCTTTTATTCCCCTCACTGGGGCACGAGTTCTCAAGACAAGAAGATCATCTCTCATTCTTGTCCTTAAGACATGGCCCGTGGCGTTCCCAATGATTCCCACCTTCCTTTGACAAGTCTTCCCACTGCTCAAGGTCACATCAGGAAACGTCTGGGCCCTACTCTGTCACTGCCACATCCACTTTCATAAACATTCCACAGTTCCTTTTCACTCCAGCGTTTGTGAAGCCCTTCATCCATGAGAACACCATGGAAAAACATACAGATGGATCACACACAGAGTGTCCAGCAGACTCTGCTGCTGACACATCATGCTTTGCCATGCTTCAGCTATCTCAGATGGACACATGGAAAAACAGGGAGCAATACTTTCTAAAGGTGATG
>NW_020958052.1:12184-17447 GCF_003031625.1 Empidonax traillii | reverse complement strand
CAGGGATTTTGTTTGTTCTTCACTTTTGTCTGAATTGATAGTAATGGTTAGTAGGGCAGCAGCTTTAGCCTCCTGATCAGCCAAATTATTGGCCCGGATTTTAGGTGTCATTCCCTTTTGGTGTCCTTTAATATGTACTACTGCCACTTGTTTGGGTCCCCTTAAGGCTTGCAAAGTTTTTACAATAAGGTCTTCATGAGTCAAGTTTTTTCCTTGAGAATTTATAAGTCCCCGCTCTTCCCAGATTTTCCCGAATGTGTGTACTACCCCATATGCATATTTTGAATCTGTGTAGATTGTACCATTTTTATTTTTCAGGAGTTCTAATGCTTTTAGAACCGCATATAATTCACATGCTTGTGCGGACCAAGTAGAATTAAGGGGTCCAGATTCTTTCAGTTTTAAACTGTTACCATCAATTATGGCATACCCTGATTTTCTTTTCCCTTCTATCACCCGTGAAGACCCATCCACAAATAACTTTTCTCCTTCTTCTAGTTCTGTTTCTTCTAAATCTGGCCTAATTTTGGTTTGTAACTCTATTGCCTGTAGGCAATTATGAGTTAATTCCCCTTCAGGCTCCCCATATAAAAACTGCGCTGGGTTTTGTAAGCTTGTGGTTCCAATTTCTAATTTAGGAGAATGTATTAAGATTCCTTCATACTTGAGGAGCCTTGAATCCGTGATCCATTTTTCTGCTTTTTGTTGAAGTACTCCCCGGATGTTGTGGGGGGAGAAAACTTTTAATTCTCCCCCATAAGTTATTTTATTGGCTTCTTCTACGAGTAAAGCCACAGCTACTATTGCCTGAAGGCAAGGTGGCCTCCCCCTACTAACAGGGTCTAGTAATTTGGAAATATATCCTACTGGTTTCTTTTTCCCAGCCCATTCTTGAGTTAAAACCCCATATGCGGTCCCATTTTCAGTAGTCACAAATAAATAAAAAGGCCTTTTGACATCAGGTAGACTCAGAACTGGAGCATTTACCAGGTCAGTTTTAATATGTTGTAATTGTTCTTCATCTTCTGGAGTCCATTTTATTAACCCATCTGTAGTTAGTTTATGGTATAAAAATTTAACTTTAGAGCTAAAGTTCTCAATCCATTGCCTGCAGTACCCCAGTAGTCCTAATAATTGCCTCACCTGTCGTTTGCTGGTTGGAGGTTTTAATGACAAGATTCCATTTACTCTGTTAGGGTCTAATTTTTTTGTTCCTTTGCTGATCCAATGTCCTAAATACTTTACCTCTTCTTCTACAAACTGCAGTTTTGATTTAGAAATTTTTAAACCTTGAAGGCTTAAAAAGTTTAGCAGCCTAATAGTCTCTTTCCTGACTATTTCCTGGTTCTCTCCTGCCAGCAGTAAGTCATCTACATATTGGACTAAAGTCACGCCTTTTTGTAATTGATAATTTCTAAGGACTCGTTCTAAGGCTTGTCCAAATAAATTGGGAGACTCGGTGAAGCCCTGGGGGAGAACGCACCAACGGAGTTGTTGTTTTCGAAAGGTGTCTGGATCTTGCCATTCGAATGCAAAGAAATCTCTGCATTCTTTTTTAAGAGGGCAGTTCCAAAAGGCATCTTTGAAATCTATTACACTATACCATTGATTTTTAGGATCTATTTGACTTAACAAGGTATATGGATTTGCCACGACTGGGAAACGACTGACTGTTCGTTTATTAATTTCTCGCAGATTGTGGACTAGCCTATAACTCCCATCTGCCTTTTTTACTGGTAGAATAGGAGTATTATAGGGTGACATACAAGGTTCCAGTAATCCTTGTTTTAGTAACCGTTCTATTTCAGGCTTCAGTCCTTTTTTCCCTTCATGAGGTAAGGGGTATTGTTTAATTCTTACGAGTATTCCTGGATTTTTAATAATTACTTCAAATGGTTCTATATCTAATCTCCCCACTTGTTCTGGAGTATGCCAAACTTCCGGATTTATTTGTTTTTCATCTACTTCGGTGAGAGGACATAACTTGATTTTTAGTTCTTTTTTTTTTCAACCTCTATTTTAATTCCCAGTTCCACAATCAAATCCCTTCCTAACAGATTATATTCGGCTTCTGGTAATAATAATAAGGTTCCCAATGTATATTTACAGTTGGATTGTATTAGGACATCTTTTATGACAGGGACCTGAAAAGGTTCTCCTTTTGCCCCAATTACATTGACTTTTTCCCCAGATGCCTCACACCCTAGGGGCAAAAATTGTACTGTAGACCTTTCAGCGCTTGTATCGACTAAAAAGGTAATTTCCTGTTGCTGGGGACCAACGTGTAATGTTATCAAGGGCTCCTTGTTTTGTGGTGTCCCCAGCAAATGGAGCCCGAGACACCCCTATTCATCTTCGAAGGCTTTTTCTTCCTGAATCCTCTTTCTGCAGTGCCTTCGTATGTGTCCCTTTTTCCCACAGTAGAAACAAGTTATTGTTTGTCTCTCTATTCTCTCCCCTTCAGGTTTTGATATTGGTTTCCCTTCCTGCTTTTGTCCTGCTCTGACTGCAGCAAGTAAGAGTCTAGTCTGCCTTTTCTCAGTTTCTATATCTCTTCTCACAAAAACTTTTTGTGCTTCTCTTAACAATTCATCTAACGTTTTGTCTTGCCAGTCATCTATTTTTTCTAATTTCCTTCTAATGTCCACCCAGGATTTTGCTATAAATTGAGTTTTTAAAACGGCTTGTCCTACAGGTGACATTGGATCAACGCCGGAGTATAATTGAAAGCTTTTTCTTAATCTTTCAAGCCACTCAGTCGGACTTTCATCCTTTTTTTGTTGTTCTGTGAAGGCCTTGGAAATATTTTGGCCTCGAGGAACTGACTCTCTTATTCCTTGAATAATCATAGTTCGCAAATCAGACATATTACCCCTATGTATAGGGTTTTGATTATCCCAATTAGGGTTCTGGGCTGGCCATTTTTCATCTGCTGCTGGTCCAGCTTGATGTTGTGAGTCCCATATTCTCATCCCTGCTCTTTTTATCATGTCCCGTTCCTCTGAAGTGAATAATATGCTTAAAATGGACTGCAGTTCCTCCCAGGTAAAAAGACTAGGTCCTAGGAATTGGTCCAGTTTTTCACTCACTCCAATTGGGTCATCTAATAAATTCCCCATTTCCTTTTTAAAATCTCTTATATCCCGTGTATGTAGAGGAACTCTTACATATTCCGTTCCTGGACCGCCTTGTCCATTCATCCCTGGAACTAACATTTCTCTTAATGGATACAGTCTCTCTTTCTTCTGTTTAGTTTTATTTCGGGTACTTCGTCTAAGAGGGGGTGTGAGTTCAGGGTAGTCAAGGTCGGAATCTGAGTTATGTGTGTGTGTTGTATTAGAGTTAGAGGGGGGAGGGTGTTGGAAAGCGTCCAGGGGAGGGAAGGGGTTTGGAAAAGAGAGATGGGAAGAGTCCGAAAGACCGGATGGAATCGCTGGAGTCATTGGGGCAGCAGGGGAGGGGTTTGATAGAGAGAGATGGGAGGGGTTTGAAGGATCAGCTGAGATCGCAGGAGCTGTTGCTGATACAGAGAGATGGGAGGGGTCCAAAGGACTGCTTGAGGTCGCCGGAGCTGCCAGGGCAGCAGGGGAGGGGCTCGACACAGAGACAGAGAGATGGGAGGGGTCCGAAGGACCGTCTGAGATCCCCAGGGCCGTCGGGGCAGCAGGGGAGGGGCTTGAAGGACCGGCTGAGATCCCCAGGGCTGTCGGGGTAGCAGGGGAGAGGTTTGATACAGAGACAGAGCGATAGGGAGGAGGAGATATCGGTGTATTTCAAAAACAGTCATCTTTATCTGATCGAGATTTGTCAGTCTTGTTTTGTTTTAAGGGGAATAAACACTCTTGTTCAATTTGTGTTAGCCATAATGCTGCATATTCAATTTCCTCAAAGCTTGCTGGCGGGTGTTTGGTGTTCACCCATTCCTTTAAACGTTTACACAACCATTTTTCAGTTGATCCAAATGTTGGCCATGTTACACTCGGGTCCTGAAGTGACTTCCCGCCCCATGTTTGGAGACAGTAATATATCATTTTCTCTTTTGATTTCCCCAGCCTTTTAGGGGAGGTTTCCCAATCCCTTAGCATTTGCCCTAGGGGGGCTGTCTACAGGAATTTTTGGTAACGTTTTGGGCTTTTTCCCACCCATGGGAGCAGAGACCTTGCTTTTTCTCTGACCCATCTTCTGAGGTGCCCTCTCACACTCACACAAACACTTCCCACCGTCTGTGACCTGACCTCTCGCGAGGGACAGGAACTGCACAGTTTTAGCGGTCCGCACTCAGGTCGTCCCAATGGACGTCTCACACACTGCACCTCAGGATCCCGCCCCCGATCGACCGGTTTTTCTCGCGTTATACTTACTTTGTCCTGACGTCTTCGGTCGACCTTTGTGCACAAAGTTTTAACGGGGGACCTTACTGTTTGTAAGATCTACTCTAAATTTGATTTCCTCAACTGGACATACTTTGTTTTAGCACAACAACACCAGGTAGACGACAACTGGAGCCCACTTGGATCTCCCCATTGGGGATGGACATGATTACAAAAATATTATTGTCTGGACTATTGCTGTTACATTTGTATGGAAGTTTTGTGTTGTTTTCCTTGTTTTTTACCCTAATACAGAATGTTTTAGAGGTGTCATTTCATCAATATGCTGAGTCATTCAACATTGGCGTGTTCCAACCACAGACCAGGTGGTGGAATGTATTTGTGCTTAATTAGACACTGCTACTGTTGGACTGTGTCTGACCCAGCCACCAGTGAGAGTTTGTTCTTTTCCTGCCGAGTTGTGAGAAAACAGGCACGGATAAACGAGAACTTCGTCCTTGCAGGAAGCATCTTGTGTAAACTCAAATTAATTTGGGCCTCACCATTGCCTGATGACCCTCCCAGGGCATATGAATGGGAAAGTGCAGAGGAGGGTGATGAAGTGAGCCCCTGGATTCACTGAGGGAAGACCCCCCAGGGCGTACCCCGCAGGCACCGGGAAATTCCAATGTGCACCCTTTGGCGTGTGCAGAAGGGGCACCACTGACATCCCGGGGGAGGGACCAAAGGGCTCTGGCTGGGCAGTGCTGCCACACCTGCCCAGGGAGACATCCCCTCTAATGGGTATAAAAAGCAGGTGGCTCGTGCTCAGGGACTGAAGCTTCACATGGAAGACAACGTTGCCTTTTGCAGGGACGCCCATTATCTTGTGAGCTTGTGGGCACTGCAAGGATGCAGCCACTGCTGTGGGGAATTCTAATCATTCTGGGGTT
>NW_020958052.1:7532-10954 GCF_003031625.1 Empidonax traillii | reverse complement strand
CAGTTCTGGGCCCCTCAATTTAGGAAGAACATTGATGGGCTGGAGTGGGTCGAGAGCAGGGCAATGGAGCTGGGCAAGTGCATGTCCTGTGAGGAGCAGCTGAGGGAGCTGGGGTTCTCCAGCCTGGAGAAGAGGAGGCTCAGGGCTGACCTGCTCACTGTCCACAGCTTCCTGACAGGAGCGTGGAACCAAGTGGGGCTCAGCCTCTTCTGTGAGGCAACAGACAATAGGACAAGAGGACATGAGGACCTGCCTGTCAGGGGGTGTTTGTCAGGGGCAGGAGCAGGAATTTCTGGGCAGAAACAGGGATTAGGTATTGACATGGGCTGCTCTGGGAGGCGGTGGAGTCACTGTCCCTGGAGGTGTTTAAGGAAAGAGTGGACATGGCACTTGGGGCCGTGGTTTGCTTGACGTGCTGGGGATGGTTGGAAGGCTGGATGCCAGTTGATCTCAGAACCTCTTCTCCCCCTGGCCTTTCCAATCACCCTGTTTTTGGAGTCACGGGCTCTGCTCCTCTCTGCCTAAAACCAAAATCGAAAGATGAAAGGAAAAAGGCCCAACTTTAATGCACATTTTTTTCTCCTGCTTCTTTCTGTGAACTGTGAATTTTGATTTAAAAGCATAACAACTTTTAATTAATCAGAGATTTGAGACTCGAACAGTGAGTTTCATCAACTCCCCTGTAGGTGCTCCTGGGAACTTGTTTTCTCCAGGCTCCCTCTGTAGTCAGTGGAGAGAAGAGAAGGCTCTGCAGGCTGGGTTCTCCCAGTCTAAAATTGGCAGGCAAAGGAAAGCTTACAAATCTCTTCCTGGCACTGTTCTCTTGCTCTGCCTTTTGGTTGAAACATTTGAGAGCAAGAGCAACGGGCAACTGTATGGAAACAAATGCCTTTTTGTGCAGACGGGTGTGAGGTGGGACTCTGTGACACACTGTGTGGATCCATAACAAATGCTGCTCGTTATTTAGAGGACTAAAAAGGCAAGTTATACTTGGTCACTATTCTGCTCTCCCCTCTCTTTTCCTGAAGAACCAGAGAGAAAGAAGCTGTGGCAGAAAGCAGGGGATTGCAAAGTACCTGATATTGATTATCTTGGAATCAACAAATTCTGGGGGGATTCCCAATGCAAAAGGCAAACACTGAAAAGTAGAAAAGAGAGCTTTAAACATAGAGTGGATGTGATTTCATGGGTTAACATTTGTGCAGTAGAAGAGAGGGCTTTTGGCACAGAGGTGTGAAAGATGTTTGCAATAGGTGTGAGTGAGCTTGGAATTTCCCAGGAATGGGGTGAAATGGTCAACAGCTTCTTTAGAATCCTCTGTTCTGGTGAAAGAAAAAAAAAAGTAGAAATAAGACAACAAAATCCCTGAGGACTCCAAGTGAAATGTGAAACAGAAAAATCAGGGGGTGAAAATTGCTAGAAGGAAAATATCTGTGCTATACAGGAAGATTGCAGGAAAAGAAAGGTGCAGAGAGGGAAAGAAAAGAACATTTTGTCCAGACTGTGAAATTATCACCCTGGGTTTTGCCACGTTCCTGTCTCAGCAGGAGGAACTGAAATTCAGCATGGGAGCAGCAAATGAAACAGCAGTATCTGAGTTCATCCTAGAGGGTTTCCCAGAGCTTGATCAAAGGCTGCAGCTGTTTCTCTCTCTGATCCTTCTGCTCATGTACCTGACAACAGTGACAGGGAATGCAATCATCATTTTCCTCGTGCGTGTGGATCACCACCTGCAAACCCCCATGTTCTTTTTCATTAGCAACCTGGCCTTCCTGGAAATCTGGTTTACATCCTCCACAAGCATCAAATTGTTTGCCATCCTGAGTTCTGATCAGAAAACCATCTCCCTGAGCAGCTGCTTTGCCCAATCCTATTTCTATTTTGCCCTGGGTGGCACAGAGTTTGGGCTGCTCGTTGTCATGTCCTTTGACCACTGTGTTGCCATCTGCCAACCCCTGCACTACGCTGCCACCATGCAGCCTCAGCTCTGCCTCGGCCTGGTTGTTGCTGCCTGGGTCATTGGCTTCACCCTCCTGAGCTACCACCCGCTCTTCCTGTCTCAGCTGTCCTTCTGTGGCTCCAACAGGATCCCCCATTTTCTTTGTGACAACTCCCCCTTATTCCAGCTGTCCTGCTCTGACACCAGCCTGTTTTGGAAAATAGACACTGCTTTCTTATCATGTATCGTGCTGGGCTCCTTAGGTTTAAATCTGGCATTTTACACCTGCATCCTTTTCTGTATTCTGCAGCTTCCAGCAGCCTCTGGGAGGAAGAAAAAAGCTTTTACTACCTGTTCTTCCCATCTCATCACCTTATCCATTGCATATGGGAGCTGCATTGCTCTCTACACCTGTCCTTCAACAGATGCTTCCTTGAAGACCAACAGAATTGTAGCTTTGCTGAACACAGTCCTGTATCCATTCTTAAATCCATTTATTTACAGCTTTAGGAACAAGGCTGTGATACTGGCACTGAACAAATCCATTGCCAGGTGTCTCAGTTTAATTGAGACAAGGGTCTTTTGCTGAGGATGGATTAGGAGAAAAAGACCCAAACCTTCTTCTCTAGCAATTATAGATCCGAAATTAAGAGGCTCCGATTGAAGGAAAACAAATTATGGAAAAGGGAAAAAGAAAAATAACAGCCCTTTATTAAAAGGTATGTGTGTATTAACGTAACACGGAAAAAAAAAACCAAGTAAAACATCCAAGCAATACCCCTATACCCACCAATAATCCCCTTCAAGAACAAAACCGATAAAACCGGCAAAAAAGAAAATCAAATAGTTCAATTTTTAGCACCCTTTGGTGCAGTTCCAGCCACAGTCAGCAGGGGGCACCGTCGGGTCACTGGAGATGCAAAAAAAAAAAAAAACAACTTGTAATGTCTTATACCGTTCACCAGGTGGCGCTGTTGAGTTATCAAAAGTGCAGAACTTGTAATGTTCTATGGTAGTCACCGGGTGGCGCTGTTGGATCACTGGAGGAGTGGAGCTTGCAATGTCCAGCGCTCGTCACCGGGCGGCGCTGTGGGATCCCTGGTCGCCGCCGGGTGGTGAGGGAGGAGGGAGGAAGGGGAAGGGAAACAGAAAGTTCTCCCAATGGAAGAAAAAACTCACGACTCAGTTGGTGAAGATCCCGCCACCGCAATCAGCAGACAACTGTGCAGAGAGACAGCAGCAAAAAAACTCCTCTCCCACAGGAAAAGACAAAGAAGAAACCAGGCAGTCTCTCCTCTCTGCTGCAGCCTCCCCTCCCGCTCCAGAGCTGAGCTCCCACCCCCCAGACCCCACCTCTTTCCACACACACACTCTGGCCTTTTTCCTAACTCCTCCCCCTTCGTTGCCAGGAGACTAATTCTCGGTCGTTAGGACTCAGGCCGACTCTTTTGTTTACTTGATGGCCATTTAACAGCAATCATGC
>NW_020958052.1:3273-6955 GCF_003031625.1 Empidonax traillii | reverse complement strand
GACACCTATGACACCAGGACAAGAGCAAAGCTCTTCCCCTAATCATGATGCATTTCTGGACAGAAATCCCAAGGATCTACTCCCACATGTTAAACAATACCAGGGCATATGTTTGTAACCTCCAAATGTGGAGGCCTCGGGAGATTTAAGCTCTTGTCGGTTTGTGTCAGGTTAAGTGATAAGAAGCTCATCTGCACACCCAGATGGGGCACTAACAGTGGCAGAAGGAGTAACAGGGCAGTTAATGCTCTGCCCTGGCTGCTCCATCCCTGCAGAGCCATCAGCTCACCAGGAATCCATCTCCAAACAGAGAGAGCACAGAGGAACAGTGGCAAGGGACAACCCAAATTACGGGCTCCTGAGAAAGGGACACCATGTCCCAGCCCCTTCCAGGGCTGCCCTGGCAGAGCCATCAGCCCTGTTGTCCAGGTTTGAAAGCCCTAAGGCACTGAGAGCAGATCACCATTTGAACTGGGGGGATTGTTGCCTTGGAGTGTAGGACACATTCTGGGATGCAGGGGAAGAGCAGTTGTGGATAGCACAGGGCTTGAGGGAAGCCGAGGGGAGGACCCCAACCAGTGCAGTCTGTTCTGAGTTATCATTAAACAGCCTCAGGCTGTGTCAACAGTGTAAATTTAAGGAATTACAGAGGTGTGATTAAATCACTTGGTCTCTCCGGTTTTAATAATGGCAGATCAGAGGTTATTTATTATTTATTTATAAATATCTATAATTATTCATATATTATTTAAATATAATTTATATTTATTTATAATTATAAATTTATTTATAACTATAAATTTATTCATAATTATAAATTTATTCATAATTATAATATTTATATTATGTATAATTATAACTTTATTTATAATTATATTATTTATAACTATATTATTTATTTATAATTTTATTTAATTTCTATTTATTTATTTATAACTTCATTATAAGTTTGTATAAAATATAATATTTAAATATTTAAACATATTTATATATGTTTTACATATTTATATATATTTATATGTATGTGTATTTATATAAAATATTTTATATTTTATATATTTAAAATATATATAAAATATAATGTTATATAAAATGATTTATATTTTTTATTATTTACAATTGTATTATTTGTAATTATATTATTATATATTATGTATAATTATTATTTATTTTAATATATATAATTAATGTATTATATTTATATTATCTATAATTATTTAATATGACAAATGAACCGACAAGTGAAAACAGATGAAAAATCTTAATCAGATTGATTTACTACAGGGTGGAAAGACTAAAAACCTACTAGTAGGGTATAATATAACATAAAACAGTGCAGTGCACCATATCAAAGCAATTCTATTTAAGGGATTCTATCAAAACCAGCCAAAGAAACAAGCATTAAGAAGAGATTGTTATAAACCACCACAGGAGACAGCAGGCAGATCTCTCACTTAACCCCAGGGGAGGGATCAGGAAGAGCATTTGTGGATGTGTGACAGTTTGGGCTTCTTTTCCTTCTCAAAGGAGCATCACTCCAGGTGGAGGGAGACCACTGGACAATATGTTTGCTGTTGCAAGTCCCATCATTTGAATGCTTTCACTGGAATGAGTGGGAAACAAAGAACAAATCCAGCAGTTCCTGCTGTTTGTTCTCAGTGTCACAGCCTGTGTTGGCTTTCAGGGTGAGCTTCTCTTCCAAGGCTCAGGTGGCATTTGCTCTGGGTGTGTTCTGTTGGAGTGGCCCTTGGGAAAAGGGACTTTGGTCTCTTTGCTTTCTTTTATCATTGTTAGTTGCAAGGCTCTGTTAGGACAGCTGGCTAATCCAGGGGTAAATAACCACGCTACAATCCTAGAAACATTGTCCTATAAATATAAAAAGAGAAACCATTTCATGATTTTCATTTTAGAGGTTCTTATAGTGTTGCAGCTTTATATTGTTCACTGCACTGTCCAGGACTGTTGGTTCCTCTGTGTCTGGAGCTGTTTCATTCCCACACAGGGAATTTGGGAGTCTCCTCCCAGAGCTTACACAGCCATGCTGGGAGACAAAAGTCCTTCCCAGTTCTGCTTGAGCAGCTCCTTCTCTCGCATCTGGACATACACCCAGTTTTCTGTCTGCTGAGGATATACTTGAACATCCAAGGTTATTAGAGAAACTAAAATCACAAACTTATACAATGACAAAGTAGTTCAGAATGTGGGAAATATCCATGGGGAACTGATCCTGTGTTGGTGCCCATTAGAGTCCAGATTCAGTCAGGATCATGGTCCTCGAGTGTCCATCAGGCACAGGTACAGGGTCCCTTTGGTTCCAGGAGTCCCCACAGTGTCACAATTAAACACTTTTATTCCATGAGGTTCCACAGCATCCCAGTTGCCCTGATGACCCCGTGAGGTTCCACAGTTTCCGTGGGTTCCTTTGGTTCCATGAGGTTCCACAGTGTCACAAGGGCCCCTCGATTCCAAGAAGCCCTGCAATGTCATAGTGGCCCCTTGATTCCATGAGGTTCCACAATGTCCTGGGGTTCCTTTATCTCCATGAAGTTCCACAGGATCACAGGGTGCCTTTGGTTCCACGAGGCCCCACAGGGTCACAGTGGCCCCTTGGTTCCACAGGGCTCTGCAGTTGAAGTACTGAGGCCTGAACAACATCCCCTGAGCCAAAGTTGGCTCTGGATGAACCTTCCAACTTAACGTTCTATTTCTCCGTGTATCCACTCAGGAGCTAAAACTGTGCATGAGCATCAGTGAAATCTGTAGTGGGATAGGACTGTATCTGTGTAAGATGTATTTGTATCCGCTCACTAGTGGGAAATATTTGTATTTGTTCATTAATAGAATATGCATGATTGTGAAATGGGTGAAATATGAATGTATTTATCTTGCCATGTTTAGATCCCGGTCAAGGCCATGGCAGTCAATGTCTGGCCCTGTTTGGCAGAAGGTGGTGCACGTTGAGTCCCTTGGTTTGCTCCTTAGGCCCTGGCCAGGCTTTGGGTGGAGAAATTACACCCTTGTTCCTTAGAGTTGGTGTCTGTGTGTCTTGTGCTGACCCTCTTCCCCTGGAGAAGCAGGGTCCAGTGTGACACTACAAGGGCTCATGCAATTTCGGGACAGGGTGGAAACTGGTGGAATCAAGGAGCCATTGTGGCATTTCCAAACCTCAGGGAATCAAGGGGCCACTGGGACTCTGTCGTGGTTTTGCTCTGGGTTATTTTGCTTTCACACCCCCCACACAATTACTATTAGTTGAGAGAAGGTTTATGCAGACAAAAGAGACTGGATTTGGGAAAATAATATGAACATTTATTACTAGCAAAACAAAACTACTAAGGAACCATATCTATAACAATTCTACTTAAATAAAAAATACTATGTATTTACAGAAATACTTCTCCTCCCTTTTTATCAGTCCAAGGAGGAGAAGCAGTCTCTTTCTCTATTCTCGGAGCTCCAGATCTCTTCAATAACTCTGCAGTACTCTCTTCACAGCTGGAACTCTTTCTCTCTTGCTCTGTGTTGGCTTCCACAGGCCTACTGCCCTCCTGGGCTAAGACCGGAGGCTGGGGGGTTACCCAGGCCCTGAAGGTTTTCTCTTCCATGGGCTTGGAAGGGGACACTTGCCTACCATGGATCTTCCCCACAGGGTCACAGGGGATAATGGCTTTTGAGTCCACCC
>NW_020958052.1:0-2144 GCF_003031625.1 Empidonax traillii | reverse complement strand
GCACCACCAACCTTCTCTTCCGTTTTCTTAAATATGTAATTAGCAAAGGCGTTACTAAAGTTTTGATTGGCTTTTTTCTATGGAAATTCACCCGGACAAAACCATCCTCAGCCCCAGGGGCTGGCTGGTGGGCAAAACCACGACAACAGGGGACTGGTGAACACAAAGGGACACCCATGATGTCACAGGGATATCGGTGAAGTCAAAGGCATCTCGTGACATCACAGAGACATCAGTGACATCATCAGGGACACTGGTGACATCACAAGGTGCTGGCGACAATAATGGGAAAGCCATGATGGCACAGGGACATTGATGACATCACAGGAGACATCAATGACTGCATAAGGCCAGGTGTGACATCACAGAGACATCAGTGACATCATTGGTGGCATTGGTGACATCACAGGGACATCCATGACATCACTGGGGACCAGTGACATCAGAGGGAACTGGTGAAAACAAAGGGAAAGTTGTGATATCACAGTGACATTGGTGACATCAATGGGGACATTGGTGACTTTACAAGGACAAGGGTGACATTACAGAGACACCAGTGATATCATCAGAAACATTGGTGACACCACAAGGGATAGTGTTGATATCACAGAGACTGCAATGACCTCATTGGGACCAGTGACGTCACAGGGAACTGTTGACAACAAAGGGACAGCCGTGGTGTCACAGGGACATTGGTGACATCAGAGGGGACTTCAGTGACTTCACAAGGACAGGGGTGACATCACAGTGATGCCAGTGACATCATCGAGATCATTATTGACATCACAGGTGACAGGGATGACATCACAGGGAGATGGGTGACATCACTGGGGATCAGTGACATCTCAGGGGACTGCTGACAACAAAGGGACACCGTGATGTCACAGGGACATCACTGTCATCAGTGACATGACAGGGACATCATGCCACGGCTCGACACAGTGGTGACATCAGAGAGAGAGCAGTGACATCATTGGGGACATTCTTGTCATCACAGCGGACAGTGATGACACCACAGAAACACCAGAGACATTATCAGTGTCACTGGTGACATCACAAGGGATAGTGGTGACATCAGAGGGACATCAATGACATCATTGGGGACCAGTGACATCACAGGGAACTGATGACATCATTGGGGACACAGGGACCACCCCTGGGGACAGCAGGGACATCACATGGGACAGTGGTGACACCCGTGGGGACAGCCATGACATTAATGGAGACTTCTTACATCATAGGGACATCAGTGACATCAAAGGGACAGTGGTGACATCATAAGGACAGCACTGACAACACTGGGGACATTGGTGACATCAGAGGGGACAGCAGTGACATCACAGGAGACCACTGACATCACAGGAGTCTGCTGACATCGCAGCGACATCAGTGACATTTTGGGGACACAGGGACATCCAATGAGACAGCATTGACATCATTGGAGACTGCTGACATCACAGGGATACCAGTGACATCAAAGGACAGCAGTGACATCACAGGGACATTAGTGACATCAAAGGACACCGGTGCCACCTCTGGGGACATCAGTGACATCACAGAGGACCAGTGACATCACTGAGGATGGCAGTGACATGACAGGGAAACCAGCAACATGAAAGGGACAGTGATGAGGTCACAGGGACAGCAGTGACATCGTTGGTGACACTGGTGACATCTCATGGGACAGCAGTGACATCACTGGAGACCAGTGACATCACTGGGGACAGCGGTGACATCATGGAGACAGCAGTGATATCATTGGGGATGTCGGTGAGATCAGAGGGACAGTGGTGACACTGGAGACACTGGGGACACCCCAGGGGACACCAGAGACTTCACAGGGACAGTAATGACATCTGTGGAGACAGCAATGACATCTCTGGAGACCAGTGACATCACAACTGTCCAGCTGATGTCACACATCCCAGGGACTGCAATGACATCAACTGGACAGCAGTGACATCACTGGGAACACCAGTGACATCACAGGGACAGCTGAAGCAGGAAGGGTTAATTGGGACACTTTTACTGTGGGCCCATGAGGGCCCCTACCCCCCTGTACACCCCCCTGTACACTTTTAATCTGCCTTAAACCATATTTTGTAAACTGCATTTCTCACAAGAAGATTCTGTCCTGTGCTGAG
>NW_020958051.1:16091-17452 GCF_003031625.1 Empidonax traillii | reverse complement strand
GAGGAAAAGGCCCGGAGATGCCCCCGGAGGAGGGGCTGCAAAGCCAGCCCAGGGAGCTGTGAGGAGGAAAGAGCCGTCCTGTGCCGGGAAGGCGGCCGGAGCTTGAGCCGGAGCTCCGAGCTGGTGGTCCCTGAGCAGCCTCCCAGCAGGGAGAAGCCCTTCAGGTGCTTGGAATGTGGGAAGAGCTTCAGGGAGAGCAGGAACCTCCTCAGGCACCAGCACATCCACACTGGGGAACGGCCCTACACATGTAGGGAATGTGGGAAGAGCTTCAGGCAGAGCTCCAACCTGATCCAACACCAGCACATCCACACTGGGGAACGGCCCTACACATGTAGGGAATGTGGGAAGAGCTTCAGGCAGAGCTCCAACCTGATCCGACACCAGCTCATCCACACTGGGGAATGCCCATACACGTGTAGGGAATGTGGGAAGAGCTTCAACCAGAGCTCCACTCTCCACACCCACCAACTCATCCACACTGGGGAATGGCCCTACAAGTGCTTCAAATGTGGGAAGAGCTTCAGGCAGAGCACCCACCTCCTCAGCCACCAGCGCATCCACACTGGGGAACGGCCCTACAAGTGCTTGCAATGTGGGAAGAGGTTTCAGACCAGCTCCAAGCTCCTCCTGCATGAGCGGATACACACAGAGGAGAGGCCCTTCCGCTGCACCGACTGCGGGAAGGGCTTCAAACAGAACGGCAACCTCGTCACCCACCGGCGCATCCACACTGGGGAACGGCCCTACAAGTGTGGGGAGTGTGGGAAGAGCTTCACCACCAGCTCCAACTTGACCAAACACCAACGGACCCACCAGTAAGGGAAGGCCCTACGAGTGCCCCGACTGCGGGAAGAGCTTCGGCCGCTGCTCCCACCCCAAATGACCCCCCTGATGGTGAGGCAACCCCTGGAGTCCAGTGACTGTCAGTCCATCCCTTTCTACCAGAAAGGGCCAGTCCCTTTCCCAGGGGCAGGTTGTGCCAACAGAACCCTTCTTGGGGGGTGTGTGGAGATTCCTGCCTTGGCTGGGACCCCCCAAGGTCAGTGCTGGAGGTTGAGAGCAGAGATCTCCCCCCGAGCGTTGGTCTGGGGGAGTTCCATCCCTCTCTAATTGATAATTCTTGCTTTGGTGCCAGCTTGAGTAGAATTGCTTCAACAATTGCTTTAGTTTAGAGCACTGTCCTATCTTCTGCTGTCCTACTGGTAGTTTTAGTGTTTCTATTGTGCAGTAAATAATTCTGATGAAGATCTTTTGTCTGATTCTTTGTAGCCTTAAATAATTCATTTCTATCAATAGATCTGACTTGCCATGATTAAAACCTCAGGAGCTCAGGGTGGGCCACCCCCCTTTCCCAGCTC
>NW_020958051.1:7585-11861 GCF_003031625.1 Empidonax traillii | reverse complement strand
CTCCAGCTCTGCACACAGGCACTGCCCCTGCAGCTCCAGAGAAGGGCTGAAGAAGCATCTTCAACACAGAAATCAGGGCAGGGAACTTTATTTCATTCAGATGTTGTGATGGTTTTGGTCTAGGCCTTCCTGGTAACCAGCCTGTAACCAAGGAAGTGGCCATGTTCCCAGTATTCTGTACGATTTTTAGATAAACCAGAGTAGAAATAAGTTGGAGATCAGAGACCTTGCTGTTTTCTCTTCTTGAGAGGTTCAGGGCAGGGGGTCCTTGTGTTGATCTCACTTATCTGGAGCCTGAGGCCTTCAGTGACCCCTGGCCTACCATGTGGAGATTGGAGAGTGCTGGCCTTGTCTGCCCATCCTGCTTTTCTAAAGGACGTGGTGAGATTTGTGTTGCTAGTTATTAGGATAATTCTTGAATTTTTTGGGTATATCTGTTTGGTGTCCCCTTTTGTCCCTTTTTATCATTTTTTCCCCTTTCCCTTTCCCTTGAGGGGGAAAGGGTGTGTTTGGATTCCCTGTTCTCTGTACATAGCATCTTAATTGTATATAGTTGTAACATAAGTAAATATATATATTTTTATATAATTAGCTTGATTTCGAGTTCTTCATTTTTTTTTTCTTTTCCCTAAGAGAAGAAAGGATGGGGAAGGGGTTGTTACTGTGAGTTGGGGCATTTGGCAGGGAGCCAGGTCCAAACTATCACAGGTTTCCAGGGGCCGTTCTGGAATGGAGAGGGAAGGCCATGACATCACAAAGAGTCCCATGGCAGACATGTGGGGCTGCATTCTCGGGGTGTGAGGCATCAGTTCTTTGGTGTCCAGGGACCATTCTGGAATGGAGAGGATAAGCCATGATGTACCAAAGGGGCCAATGGCACACAGGGGGGGCTGCACTCTGGGGCAGTGGGGCTTGTGTTCTTTGGTTTGCAGGGGCCATTCAGGAATGGAGAAGATAGACCATGGCATCACAAAAAGGCCCAGGGCAGAGGCGTGGGGCTGCACTGTGGGGATGTAGGGCACTGGTTCTTTGGTTGCCAACGTCCATAGTGGAATGGAGGGGATATGCCCTGACATCACACATGGGCACAGGGCACATGGCTTGGGCTACACTGTGCCATGGGAGCCGTTGGTTCCTTGGTTTCCTGGTGCCGCTGTGGAATGGAGAGGACAGGCTGTGGAATCAGAAAGGGGCCCATGGCACATGGGTTGGGCTGTACTCTGGGGTGGGATGTGTTGGTTCTGTGGTTTCCAGGGGCCAATCCAGAATGGAGAGGATAGGCTGTGACATCACAAAGAGTCCCATGGCAGACATGTTGGGCTGCATTCTTGGGGTGTGAGGCATCAGTTCTTTCGTGTCCAGGGGCCATTCTGGAATAGAGATGATTGACCATAAAATCAAAAATAGGCCAATGACAAAAAGGAAAGGCTGCAATGTGGGGGTGTGGTGCATTGGTTCTTTGGTTTTCAGGCATCATTCTGGAATGGAGAGGGTAGGCCATGACATCACAAAGGCAACCATGGAACCCTTTTGGGGCTGCACTGAGGGGATGTGCACTGCAGTTCCACCCAGGAAAGAAAGCCCTGAGCCCCTGTCTCTCCAGTGCAGTTGCTGTGCCACTCTCGGCACTGCACAAAGAGCAAGAGCTTTGTGTGTGGGCACCTTTGGACTGGGAGGTGTCTTTGTCCGTACTGAACCCTAGGCCTAAATTTAAACACCCTCTAAACCTAAACCTAACACTAAAACCTACCCCCTAACCGTAAACATATCCCTTACTCTAACCCAAACGTTACCTAAACCCTAACCCTAACCTAATCTTAACCCAAACCTTAACTCTATCTGTAACCTTAACCCTAGATCAAAGCACCTCACATTAACTGTGAAACACCACCTATCGAGTGCAATTTGTGTGCCACTCTCGGCACTACACAAAGAGCAAGAGCTTTCTGTGTGTGCACCTTTGGACTGAGAAGTATCTTAGACAGCACTGAACCTGAGACCTAAACTTAAAAAAAAAATCTAAACCCTAACCTAATGTTAAACCCTAAACCCTGACCGTAACCCTACCCCTTACTCTACCCAAAACGTTGCCTAAAACCTAACCTTAAGCTAACCCTTGCCCCTAACCCCTAACCCTATCCCTAAAACCTCAGCCTAAAAGTAAGCCTAAGCCTACCCCTAAACTTTAACCCGCTAACCCTTAACACTAACCCAAACCCAAACGCTAAACCCTAACCCCTAACCCTAACCCCCAACCCTGACTCTAACTCAAACCCTAAACCCTAAACCTTAAACCCTAACCCTAATCCCTAACCCCTTACCCTTACCCTAAAACCTAAGCCTAAACCTAAACCTAAGCCTAACCCTAAACCCTAACCCTCTAACCCTAATGAAAGGGATATTGGTGACATCAATGGGACATGGGTGACATCACTAGGGACCAATGATGTCACAATGGAATGGTGACAACTAAGGGAAGCCCTGATGTCACAGGGAAATAGTGACATCGTGGGGACATGGAACCACCACCGGGGACAGTGGTGACATCACAGGGACAGCAGTGACATCACTGGGGGCCACTGACATCACAGAGTACTGGAGACAACAAAGGAAATGCTGTGATGTCACAGGAACATCAGTGAAGTCGCAGGGGACCAGGGTAACATCACAGAGACACCAGTGACATCATCGGGTACAATGGTGACATAACAGAAGACATTGGTGACATCCCAGGGAAAGCAGTGATGTCATTGTGGTCCAGTGACATCACAGGGGACTGTTGAAAACAAAGGGACAGCTGTGATGTCTCAGGGGACATCGCTGACATAACAACAACACAGGTGACATCACAGAGACAACAGTGACGTCATCTAAGACACTGGTGACATCACAGGGGACCGTGGTGCCATCACAGGGATGTCGATGACATCAATGGGGACCAGAAACATCACAGGGGAGTGTTGAAAACAAAGGGACAACCCTGATGTCACAGGGACATCGGTGACTTTACAGGGACAGGGTTGGCATTACAGAGACATCAGTGACTTTATTGGGGACATTGCTGACATCACAGGAGATAGTGGTGACATCACAGAAACAGCAGTGACATCATTGGGGACCAGTGAGATCACAGGGGACTGATGACAAGAAAGGGAAGGTCACGATGTCACAGGGAAATCAGGGACATCACAAGGAACATCGGTGCCACCACTGGAGACAGTGGTGACATCATAGAGACAGCAGTGACATCATTGGGGACCAGTGACATCACAGGGGACTGGTCACCAGAAGGGACAGCCGTGATGTCACAGGGACATTGGTGAAATCACAAGGGTCTGGTCACATCACAGGGACATGATGCCACCGGTGGGCACAGTGGTGAAATCATAGGGGCAGCAGTGACATCACAGGGGGCCAGTGAGGTCACAGGAGACAGGTGACAACAAAGGGATAGCCGTGATGTCACAGGGACATGGGTGACATCACATGGGATGTAGGTGACTTCACAAGTGCAGGGGTGACATCACAGAAACACCATTTATGTCATCGGGGACATTGCTGACATCACAAGGGTCAACGGTGACATCACAGGGGATTGGTGACATCACAAAGGACTGGTGACATTACAGGGACATTGGAGAAATCACAGGGATGAGGTGCCAGTGCTGACATCAGTGGTGGCATAAGAGGGACCGCAGTGATATCACTGGGGACCAGTGACATCACAGGGGACTAATGAGAACAAAGGCTAAGTCCTGTTGTCACAGGGACATCAGGGACATCACAGGGGACATCAGTGACTTCACAAGGACAGGGATGACATCACAGAGACACCAGTGACATGAGCTGGGACATCACAGGGGCCACTGGTGACATCACAGGGGACAGTGATGACATCATAGGGAGATAGGTGACATCATTGGGAACCAGTGACATCACAGGGGACTGGTGACAACAAAGAGACAGCCGTGATGTCACAGGGACATCATTGACATCAGTGACCTGATGCCACGGCTCAGTACAGTGGGGACATCACATAGACAGCAGGACATCATTGGGGACATTGTTGACATCACACGGGACATCAATGACTTCACAAGGCCAGGGGTGACATCACAGAGACACCAGTGACATTATCGGTGTCACTGCTGACATCACAGGGCACTGGTGACATCAGAGGGACATTGGTGACATCATTGGGGACCAGTGACATCACAGGGAACTGATGACATCATTGGGAACACAGGGACCACCCCTGGGGACAGCAGTGACACCA
>NW_020958051.1:5078-6492 GCF_003031625.1 Empidonax traillii | reverse complement strand
ACAGGGGACGGTGGTGACATTACAGGGACAGCAGTGACATCATTGTGGATCAGTGACATCACAGAAGACTGGTGAGAACAAAGGGGCAGCCGTGAACTCCCAAGGACATCAGTGACATCACTGGGGACATTGGTGACTTCACAAGGACAGGGGTGACATCACAGAGACAGCAGTGACATCATCGGTGACACTGGTGACATCACAGGGACATCCATGACATCACTGGGGACTAGTGATCTCACAGAGGAATGGTGACAACAAAGGGATAGCCGTGATATCACAGTGACATTGGTGACATCACTGGGGACATTGGTGACTTCATAAGGACACGGGTGATATTACAGAGACAGCAGTGACATCATCAGGGATAGCAGGGACATCATTGGTGACCAGTTACATCACAGGCATCTGGTGACATCACAGGGACATCGGTGACATCACGGGGACATGGTGCCACCACTGGGGACAGTTGTGACATCACATGGAGAGCAGTGACATCACAGGGACATCAGTGACACCACTGGGGACCAGTGACATCACAGGGGACTGGTGACAAGAAAAGGAAGGCCATGATGTCAGAGGGACATGGGTGCCACCGCTGGGGACAGTGGTTACATCACAGAGACAGCAGTGACATCATTAAAGACCAGTGACATCACAGGTGACTGGTGACAATGAAATGATAACTGTGGTGTCACAGACATAACAGTGATGTCACAGGGTCTAGTGAAATCACAGGGACATCAGTGACATCATGGGGACAAGGTGCCACTGCTGGGGAGAGTGATGACACCACAGGGACAGCAGTGACATCACAAGGGACTGGTGTGGGGACGGAGGAACACACAACGACCTCACGATCAATAAGCGAGTTCGATTTATTATCTATAAGGCAGTCATTTTATAACATGTGTAATAAGCTCATACATATTGCAAAAGCTAAGCTCAGGATTGGTTGGCCTTTAATATTGCTTACATACTGCTGAAGTTATGTCTGGAGTTTTAGTCCCTTTCCTTTATCTTCAGTACCAAATCCTTTTTTTAGACTCTCGGTTCCCTCCTTGCTACATTCTCTCTGTCACATTCCCGTATTTGCTACATTCTCTGTCACGTCAACAACTTCCAAGGACACCATCCTTCAATGCCCCTTCTCACCATCCTTCAATGCCCCTTCTCTGTTAACCATTCTTGAGCCACACTATCCAGAGACCCCCCTCCACACCTCCCCCGTTTCCTTTTAGCAAGCTGAGATAGGCATGGGGGAACATGGTATCGAGGGATCGAGCAATACAGCGCTGAACACAAGCAAAAATGCACGGCAAAAAAAATAACAAAAGCAGAACAAAAAAAACAACCGGCAGCAATTGTTTAAGGGTGTCCTTTAACCACCCAGCAATTCCCCAGGAGGCAAACC
>NW_020958051.1:0-1682 GCF_003031625.1 Empidonax traillii | reverse complement strand
CAGACCCCCCAGACTCCCTCCCTCTTCTGGGTGTTCCACACTCCCTGCTGTGCTTTCAGAATCTGTCCCATCCCGTCCCGACTCCTGCGGGCTGCCAGGTCCCTGCCCAGCTGGCTCTGGTGCTCTACAATGAGGCTGCAGTTCGGGAGGCTCTGGGATACTTTCCTCAGCACTCTCTCTCTTTCCCAATTTGAGACCCCTCTGACCTTTGCTGCAGGCACAGGGGGGTCCTGGGGGGCTCTATGAATACCACAACTTTTCAGCCACTCAGGTTTATTCCTTCAAGTGAAAAACATGTCTGCACACATCAGCTCATCCCATGTCTGCTCCCTGCAAAGGAACAACAGAAGCTGCAGGATTGTGTTGTAATTGAGACTTCCTTGCCGTGGCCATTCTTCACCATCATCTGATATATACAGTGGACACCAATTCTGGCACTATTTCAAAAAGGGCTTTTTACTTTGATTCCATCTGGGAATTCCTCCCAGCTCTCTCCAATATTTTAATATACATCCCACAGGAGTTTTAGTATTTATTTCTTTACTCATTTTAACTCCCATTATGAAGAGAAATGATTAAATCTGTAATATACTAACAACCACAAGTATTATTTTGGCAAAAAATATCTACTCTTCAAATTCAAACAGTACTTCTTGATCCAAACCTCCTAAAATTGACAAAACTCACAACTAACCTGTATTATCTCACAAACCCACGAGATGTCACCCGAAGACCACAAGATACACACTCTACAGCAAACCTGCAAATATCAGAAAATACACATATTTATGTGTGCTACAACAATAAAATCCAGCCCACTGAGTTTCTTTTCCAAGCTTTGGTTGACTCCACATCTAATACAGTAGAAATTCAAAGTCCAATCCAAGTGTATTTCCTGCATACCACGGGGTCCAAGAATCTATCTTTTGCAATTATTGCGTAAAGCTTGAACATATCATGAACAGGTGCAAAATGGACCAATTCTAATTCTAGGTCTTAGGCTGCGTGGGGCATTCACAGTCAATTTCTCAGATCCCCCACCCATAAATATAAAAACTCCTTAGGAAGATGTTTCTATGACCGGTTCAGAACAAACAAAAACTCCAGAAGTTCAATTTAGTTTCCAACACAAAAGAAGACAACATAAAAATACTAAAGCAACATATAACAAACAAAAGACTGTGACAGCTGCTACACTTTAGGAGTTCATAACACAGCAGAGGTGCCCCAAATCCCAAATCATAGTGTGGTTATAAATTAAAGGGAACCAATCCCATAAACAAAAGAACAACCAAAAAGAAGCTTAGATACCTTGCTTCCCTCAAAACAAACAATATTTGGCCAAATAGAAACAAATCTGGAACAAACCAGCTCTCGGGTGTCGCACCCCACGAAAAGCGTCCTTGTCCGTTACTCATCTTATGGGAACCCCAAACCCAAAACAGACAAAATCAAATATAAATACCTTTAATCAATGGGCAGTGAGTCCTTGTCCACCTCCTCAGGGAGCCACCAAAGAGGGGAGCCCCTCCGAGTAAAACTTACCTGGGGCACCCAACGGTGTCCCGAGCTCCCAAGGATCCCGCAACCAGGTGGAGAAGTGTCCTGCCTGCAGTCACCAAATGAATCCGAAAAATCTGGTAGAAAGAACTGCTCAGAGACCTTGGATCTTTTGAGCAGCA
>NW_020958050.1:14788-17464 GCF_003031625.1 Empidonax traillii | reverse complement strand
AGAGGTAACCAACACCAAGGTCATTCTTGAATGACGTATCACTGGGAAACAGCTGAACTAATTTCTGCAGAGTAATCAGGGAACCCCTCATGCGACCTGATTTGATTGAACAAGACTTAATTACAACTGCAGATATGAGTAACAGTAGCAAGGCATTTACACAACATCTAAGAAAACACAAATCAGAGCCAAGTGCTCCACTTTCACTAACGATCAAGAAGGAGAAGTTGAAAAAGCTTGTGCAGCTACGAGCACATTCAACTGCTTGCTTGTCACTGGGGTTTAGTAACACCAGGAGTATTTCAGGGAATCATTGCAAGTGCACATCACGCAGTGTTATGGTAGCCTCTTGTGGAGAACCCTTTACAGTGCAGCAGTAACATTATTTAAGCTTTGATTGCTTTATCATACACAGATATCAAAGCACTCAACATAATTAAGTAAAGATATAATAATAAACTTAATCTTAATTAAGAAATTAAATGCATTTCTAGCATTAAGTAATAGTTCTACTTTACTTCCATTACTTATCATGGAAATTTATTATGCTTTATGAGCTTAAAATTAAGTATGTTCCTCAGCTTCCTAGAAGAGGTCTTGCAAAGGAACAGAAAGAACAAAATAAGTTGATATTAAAAATCCAACCCATGAGAACAGAACTCTTTACTGTAAAGTTGATTGTGCCTTATATTCTAATCAGCATTTCTCATATATCACGAATTGAGATCTAAACCTACAATCTACACCAATGTTATCTCCAAGTTCACTTCCACTCTTCTCTGTTTACTGAAAGTTTATTCAGGATATGTTTACTCTGCTTATGCCATTAATTCCCTCTTGATTTTCTTCAGCTTCAGTAGAAAAGGAAGACTTTCTTCTTTCCTTGTCAATAAAAACTGACACTTCTCATCATATCTTCTCGTAGCATTTACTGCAGCTTTCTACAGGCACTATTATCCTACAAGCAAATTATAGACACCAGTTTCCTAGAAAAAATTTCAATAACTTTTTTTTCTTTAGCATTTCAGATATTAGGAGGACAAGGCCTATGAAAAATTCAATGGAATTGGCATTTTAAGTCCTTAGTGACCTCTTGAAAGTCTTGCTCACACAACTTCCATAATTTTTACACCACCCTCAAAACTTACCAAGGAACTGCTGCCTGTCTGCTTCTCGTTTCAAGCTGAGCTTTATCAGATCTGAAGGGACATTTGGCAGACTAACCACCTCATCGTAGGTGTTGATAGCTTGTTGCAGCATCTCATTGCTTCTCATTTTCTCAGCTAAGTCATCTTCAGACTAGGAAGAATCACAAAACCATAATTAGAACACATAATAATTCGTTAGTCTTAAAAATAACTGGGAAGACACATTAGAATTATCTAATGTTCTTGTTTCCTACAAATTGTTTGAAAGCAGAAGTACAAGAAAACTTGCACCTAATGTAAACATACATTACCACAGATTTTTGACTAATATTTGTAGAATTCACAATTTATGCTTTCAAAAATACATGAAGCAATCTCTTTAATAATATGGAAGAAATGCTAAATTTTGCCTATGGACCATTTGTATACAAAGCCTCACTCTTGCAGCAATACACAGATCAACAAACATTTCTTTCATCTATTCTGACAAATTTATTTACACTCTTTCTTAGAAAATGAATTAGGAATTGCCTTTCCTCTTGCATATGTTGATAGAATATCTACCCTACACCTCTGTCAAAACTTAAACTGGCTCATCAAATTCAGAAGCAGACCAAAGGATATATGAGCTCTCTACAGTGAAATTACAGTTTCAGTGAACCTAAGAGAAGCTATAACTGATTTCACCTGTCGTAAGGCATTTTCATAATCTGCTTCAACAGCTGAAAAAGTAAGATTATGTCTCAAATGCAGAATTTTTAAAGGTTTACTTTAAATTTTTTATATAAATGCATGAATTTTCATGTGTTTAATGCATCCTTCCCAAATACTTCTATATTTATTGGCTTATGTTCTTTTTTAAGTCAATTTGCAGAGCATGGTGAGCACTACAGGTGCAGAAGCAGCTCTTGATAGTCTATTTAAATTCACATATGCATTAATTGAAACTGCTTCAACTGTGTTTGCTGCATATGCTGTAGCAAGTACCTGGAATCTTCTTGCCCTTCTGTCCTTTAATTTTTTTTCCTTGAGTTGCTTTGAAATTGAGTATGTGAAGCACCAACCCATATGGTTACTCGGCCAAACAGTTCATCAAGCAGCCTTCAGAGATACCTCCAGAAATCAGTTTTAAACAATAATTATTTTTTCTGATGTACATTCACTAGGAAATTTGACTTTCCTTTTTTCAAGGACAAAGATTTGCTTTGCTGTGCATCAAGTGCTTGTGTGACAGTATTTTGGATATTTAGCATGACTTATTAACCAACTGAAAACTGGTTGACTCCAATTCAAGTGCCTGAGTAATTGTCTAACAGCACAATTCCTTCCTACAGTGAGGGCTTCATTTTGTTCATCTTGATTAACATGAATTCGAGTCTTTTTTATTCCTAGTGCAATAGGATTATTCTACTATTAATGAAAATTAATGCAGAGTTTATTTTATGCTGTATTTTGGTTGACTTTTTTTTTTAGGGGGAACACCTGAAACACAACTCCCCCCCCCCCAAAAAAAAAAAAAAAAAAAAAA
>NW_020958050.1:7669-14487 GCF_003031625.1 Empidonax traillii | reverse complement strand
AAAAAAAAAAAAAAAAAAAAAAGCTAATTAAGCCTCCTTGCCTAAGAATTTGTGTTCTTTATCCTTTAACACTCTCTACAAATCCTTTTCCCTATTCCTATTAAGCAAAAAGCAGCATTTATCCCAGAGCTGACCGACGTGTTGATTTAACAGTTACAGCAAACATCACGCAACAGTTCTGCCTGTTGTTCCTGCACTGGGTTATTAGTTGGGATTTATCTCTTACCATTCACCTGACAGTTCTTATGAGATCTACAGGGCATATCTTATTTTTGTGTTATTTACAATACTTTTCTCTAGACTAAAGTTAGACAAAAGCTGCCAACGTAATTGGGGAAGGATAGTGAACCGAAAGAGATACAATATGACAGATAGCATAGAAAACCTCCATAAATTTACAAATTAATTCTGACTGGGGTTTATAACTCTATTGCTAAAAAAAAAAATGTTTATTTTAGCTTTTTTAACATGTATTGGGTTTTGTTTGGTTTTTTATTTTTTAAGTACCTGTGCTTTCCCATATCTTGCTCGAGGACTTTGTGGATATTGATTCACTAGTGCTTCAAAGGCCCTTAGAGCTTCTTCAACTTTTCCCTGGAAAGTAGAGATATTTATCAGCAATTCTATCTAATAAAAATGCTGGAGGATGAATGATCTAATAAGACTTTAGTTTCCACAATTAAAAACAAAAACAAAATAAGCAATGCACTCTGAATCAACAGTTTTCACTCATACTTTTCTTAGGATTGCCTTCTTATTTAAGAGAAATTGATTGTCATTATTTATGAAACAATACTACCTACTTTCCAAGGTTAAAATTAATAGCTTTTTTTATTTTACTCACTTTCCCTTTGTTGACTGCACAAAATGCTGAGATGACAATAACCTGTCTATATAAAAAAGTAAAGATTTTGCTGGTAATAACAAAGTCCAAAATGAATGTAACAGAGAATAGGAAGAAAGTTCTAGACATATGTGGAAATTTTCTCTCCACACACTTCTCTTGATGAACAGTATCGTAACTACAGTTCTTCCAGGGGAAACACTGTAGACTCATCCACAGTGCATGCCTCTTTCCTCCAAATCTTTTGCATAATGATGCCCCTCAGGAGACCTCACATGTGTTCTGTGTCCCTTCCCTGTCTCACATAAAGTCCGAATGTAACTATGGTATTCTTATGATGGATGTTGACCAGCAAGGATGGATGGAAGTCGAACCAGCCACACTGTTAAATAGTTTCTAAGCACTGCTTGGCAATATTTGGCAACAGACCCTGCTGCCACTTCCAGCTCTTACAGCTTTATGAATATGAGTGGGCCATTACACACAACTGCCTTGCTATCTTCAAATATTACACATCTAATTTATTACTAAATGTATGCTGATTCCCACATGACACGCATGACTATCTGTAACTTACCAAGAGACACAGGCAGGAAAAGAGACTCAGCAAACTGACCCTATAGGTTCAGAAAAAATTTCTGCTGCGTCTTTCTCTGATTAACCAATTGCTTAAGTAATAAGAAGCATGAAAATTCCTTTTGATTTTATATTCTAACATGTAAAGAAGGCTTCAAGTGATAAACAGCAGTGGCAGTATGAGGTTAGTACTCTCTATCTAATAGCCCTCCACTCCAATCACAGACCTACCAGAGCTCTAGGGCTGCATAGATGGCAGTATAAAGTCAAAATGGCATAGTATTCTGAAAATCAAGAATAATCCTTCATCTACAGTGACAATAAAATGGTCTTTATTGTACTGTACTGAAAATAGGGTATCTCCTTGCTCATCCATCTCAAATCCAGGGTACAACAAAAACCTGCAGTTGTTCTTTATGTGCTAGGACTGTCAATGAGGAATATCAGAGTTTTTACAAGATTTACACCCTAAAGACTTAAGGCATCTCATTTCTAACAGCCATAGTCTTGCTTCGCTATCTCATCTCACTTCTGGAAAAGGGATCTCACATCTCTGCAAAGGTCTTACTTTCTGAAATACTCAAATAAAATAACAAAATTGGAACCTATAAAGGGAGATGACCAAAGAGCTTGCTTTCTAGTTTGGTTTTTTTGTTTGTTTGTTTGTGGGGTTTTTGTTGTTGTTGGTTTTTTTTGTTTTTTTTCTTTTCACGGTCAAGTTATTAAATTCAGAACTACCCAAACTGACTGATAGATGTTAGTCTTGCTGCCACTAGTGACAAGCAGGAACATCTGCTTTGTCCTCTAAGCAGCTGTATGGGAGTAGAGACATTTACAGGACACACGCAGAATCCCAACAGAAACAACACCTACTTCAGAGATCTGCACCTAACATTCCCAAGGCATATGAACACTTCCTGAGAGATCCAGAGTAAAACACACATTTTAAGTTCTCTGTTAAGAGCTGACTTCAGTACTCAAATAGGCAACAGTGATAGGACAGAACTAGTCCTGTTCCATGGGATTAATTTAAGCATAAATTCAATGGCTAAGCTAAATATTTTCAAGGTCAACAGTGAGCAAACATCCATGAACAGACATACACTTATGACTTTAAAAAAATTAAATTAAATACCCAGCAGAAGTTAAATTTGAAGGACAAATATGCACTGAATATTTAATTTTTAAAAATTAAGTTCACAAAAAATAATCTAAAAGTCATTCTCCTTTTTCTAAGTTTTTAATTTATCATTTTTGTCCATTGCCTACAGTCCTGAGTGAAACATTACAACTTACTTTTTTACGTAGTTTTTCTGCAGCATCTAATTCAGCTTTAATGGTCTTATCAAACTTGTTTAAGAGCTTTGGCTTCTTCTTTTTAGCTAGAAGGTTTAAAAAACATACAATTCATTACTTCTTTTGCATTTCACAGCAATTGTCTGGAGTAACACTCAACTAGGGAATGTGTCGGTAAAGTGCATGATTTCCAAAGAAGGTAGTTTCAAATTACACTGAAGATAAACTGATTTCTTACTTATTACAGTCAAAACCTCCTATATGGAAAAGCAAACTTCAGTCATTCAAATTGAATGACTTGGCACTCAACTTCTGGATAAAGAATCTTTCATCACATAACAGTCAAGGATTTTTTTTTCCAAATGGTTCAGTTGATGTGGGAGAACATGAACTGTTATTTTTCCACACTTATGTGGTACTACGAAAAACATGATTATCAGGATATATTAGTAATTTCTAAAAGTTGTGACTATATAGGTCTACTTCTTTGCCTGGAGCAATTAGTGAGGCTGCATCTGAAGTCCTGTGTCCAGTTCTGGGCTCCTCAGTACAAGAGAGACGCGGAGCTCCTGGAGAAGGTCCAGTGGAGGGCAACAAAGATGATTAAGGCATGGGAGCAACTCTCTTACAAGGAAAGGCTGAGGGAACTGAGCCTGTTCAGCCTTCAGAAGAGATGACAGAGGGGATCTCATCAATCAACGTCTATAAGTATCTGAAGGGAGGGTGTAAAGAAGGATGGAGACAGGCTCATCTCAGAGGTGCCTAACAATAGCATACGAGGCAAATAGCAGAAACTGGAGCAGAGAAAGTTCCACCTGAACATAAGAACTTTTTTATTGTGTGAGTGACCGTGCACTGGAACAGGCTGCCCAGAGAGGCTGTAGTGTCCCCCTCACTGGAAGTATTCAAGAGTGCCATCTGGATACAAATCTGTGCCATATGCTCTAGGATGACCCTGCTTGAGCAGGGAGGTTGGACCAGATGATCCAGTGTGGTCCCTTCCAACCTTACCCATTCTGTCATTCCGTGATTAGAAGAGTTCACAGAAATCATAGTTACTCAGTAGAGTTCTTGTTGAACTCAAGTTCAGCACTGAAATGTCAGACCAAGACCTCTAAGTGATCACGTTTCCATAGCTTAGTGAGCTATCACAGAGAAGCAGAGCAGCAGCAGTATGTAGCAAACCAGCCTTGAAGTAAATTGCGTATACTGCATCTGAAGCAAATTGAAGTAAATGGTGTTAATTTAAACAGCTATTTACTTCATAGCACTTCACTCTTAAACAATGTCTATTTGGTTGCATTAAGTATACTTAAACTACCCTTAACTAGTTGTTTAAAAATTCAAATACATTACTGAAAGGATATGGCAGCAGGTAACTGCTTTTCTCCAAATTTGCTACAGCTTAACTTTGATTTTGCATTTCATTAGGAAAAAAGGACTCTGACTTTTCTGACACAGGTAGGGGAAATATGCATTGGCTGATACAATTAACTAGTAGTTATACATATATGTAATCAGTGGCACATGTTTTCGCTTTAATGATGCATTACTGGTTTTCCCCCCTCTATGGAGAATAAGTCATTAATAGCATGAAATTACTTCTTTCTTTGTATACATTTAAACAGGGAATGTTGTAACTGGTATATGTAAAGCTAAACCCAAACATCCAACAGTTTAACATCACAAGACTGCTACAATGCTACAGCAAGTATTCTGGATAACAAGTTATTGTAACTAGCTACGTTTTATTCTGCTTCCCAAGTCCTCGGGTGCATTGTTCAGGAATTACAAGAGCCACCACATACTACTGGAAGCTGTGCTCATGATTCCTTAAATGATACTGTCTCTGAGACTCTGATTCTACGTACAATCTTAGGCAGACAAATCACGTCATCCACATTAAACCCCAGAAAACACCCCTGTCTTACTTAATGCTTAAACAATACTAAGTCCATCCAATCATTAGAGGATTCTTAACTCTAAACTGCTTCTGTATGGGATGAAAAATTAAAACCCTTAACCACTTTGGGGCTTTTTGATGTGAAACTTTCACTGTCGTATTCAATGCTGAACTTGGACAGCTCTGTGCAGAGAGAGTTTTTTTATATTGTCTTTTTAAACCCTTCTGCAGAACTGGTATGCATAGTTGAATAGATGCCATTGTTTTTCAGAGGCAGGAGGGAAACAGAATTTAGGTAGAATTCAAGCTATCCTACCAAATTCCATTTGCTTATTCAAAAAGGTTGCTTGAAGCCTTAAATCTAAAAATGTATTAATATTTATAAAGGTAAGATACTAAAGCAGCAGTGCATTAGGATTATTATATCCTTGTTGATCCTTCTTGTAACAGAAGAGACCATAATCTTTCATTGCATTAGATATCAAGAAGTTAAGAAGAAAAAAACCCCAAAACTGTCTGACATATAGGAGTTTACAACTTTTTCAGGATAAACCACCACATAATTTACTTTAATATATTGGTTTTGCTCCCCTAAACACTTCAGGTTTTCATTGCAACCCATGACTTGAAATCAAGTATTTATACTGAAACACACAACAATGCATTTAGGAAATGTAGTTATCATGGAACTAAACTGACCAAAGAGGAGCTTTGTTTCGTGTTTTTTCATAATATACATGTTTTTAATCTCAGTTGTTCCTTCCCCAAGGAAGGAAGGAAATTGGAAAGCAAAGCAATACTTTCCTATCTGTGGCCTATTCCAGTCTTCCTCTATCTTACTTTAATATCATCCATTTAATAGGAAAGCAATGTCTTCACTGCATTTTCATGCAGTTAATGATGATGAGGATTAAGGAGCACAGCCCTGGCTCTCTTCCAAATGTTCACACCCCTTGAATCCAGTAAAACTCACAGAACCAGCTCTCATCACAAAGGCAAGGATCCCTCCACCCCAAACCTTCAGTCCACAGTGATTAACAGGTAGGGTCAGAAGTTTCTTACACATCACTAGGCCTGAGAAGAATAATCCATAACAGGTAAAAGGCTTGTTAGGTTTTATCTTATTTTCTTTCTTCTTTTCTAAAAATATGCCAACTCAGTTTTTCAAACAACCATTGCTATTTCTAAAGCCTAGCTTTCTCAACAGCAGGTGTGGATGAACCCAGAAGCATTAGTCCAAGGAACCAATGAAAGCAAATGATGCTAAGGACTTTTTAGGTTCATTGCGCTCTTAGCTGCCATGTGAAACTGTCCTTTGTTGTTAGCTGGAAAACTGAGGCATATCAGTTCCTCTGAGTACATGATCTGGGGACCTTCCAGCTGGACATCACCACCAAACACCTGGTTTGATTTCTGTTCTCTAAATAGGAGGTTGTACATGCACAGAAGAAATAATGTAAACCCCAACTAAAATGCCAGTTCTCAGTTCTTACGGCACGAATGAAAACTTTTATCTAAGGCTGGTCAGTTATACATGAACTGTATATTCAGTAAGACAGGACAGCTATTTGTCAGCTTTTTAGCTTTCAGCATTCATGAAAAGACAGAGTCACTTGGTCATCCCAAACTCAGTAAGCATGGCAACAGCAAGGTTCCTTCGAGGCAAAGGAAAGAAGCTCTCCTACCCAAGAAGAAGCTCTTGCTGCCTATGGGACACTATTTCTGCTGATCATTTGAATTTAGAAGGAGATGACAAATAACTCATGAAGAAAGAGTAAATTAAAATCTCAAAAGTCTGAGGCACAAAGATGTGATATCTTTCCCTTCATATCCAACTTGGGTGATGTGTTGGAAGAACCTTTTTGCCACCTTCCATTACGAAGAAGAATTATCTGACTGTTTTCAGTACAATTATATATCATCTCTAGACCAGCAGGAGATCAATATAAAAAGCTGGAAAGGAGCTGTTAACATAAATATTATTCATCTGCTAGGCACCAATATAACACAGTAAACATTATATAACGAGCAATCATTTTCATCTCCCGCTCTATTCCTATGTTAAAGTATTCACTAGGGAGCTTTCAGTGTAACCATCAAGCATTCCTCTATATTAACCAGATAGCCTGCTATCTCCCTGCAGGGGTATTTTAATAAATTATCCATTTCCTCCTTCTAGTGTAATAATCTTTTAGCAGA
>NW_020958050.1:0-7289 GCF_003031625.1 Empidonax traillii | reverse complement strand
TATAACGAGCAATCATTTTCATCTCCCGCTCTATTCCTATGTTAAAGTATTCACTAGGGAGCTTTCAGTGTAACCATCAAGCATTCCTCTATATTAACCAGATAGCCTGCTATCTCCCTGCAGGGGTATTTTAATAAATTATCCATTTCCTCCTTCTAGTGTAATAATCTTTTAGCAGATGTGACCCAATATATTAAATTTAATATTACAAAGAAGTTAACTCATCTGTTTTCAGAGGAAAAAACATGTCATTTTTTTTCAGTGGCAGATTTCACCATGTCACTGAGGCTGTGCACAATCACACAACTCCTAGGATGGTTTGTTGTCCAAATCAGGTTGAGTATTAAAACAGTAATAATTCTTTTATGTATCATATTATGGTATTTCAAGATGAATACCGAGGATTTTCGATAATAGCCTTGGGTATAAGGATATGCTTTCTATCTAGGACCGCTGTCTTAGTATTCCTTAAGACTCCTTTAGAGAAAAGGGTTTTCACTGTCAAAGCAGCAAGCTAGGAAGTATTCCTATAAGAAGCTCTATGCTAGTTCTTGTGTTGGAGAATAAACAATTACCAGTGATGACAAGCAATCTCATATCTCCCTTATTAAGATATAGAAGAAAATAAAAAGAAATAAAAAAAAAAGAAGAAAAATATTTTGGAGGTGATAATATATTACATTAAATGTGCAATAAACTTAATAGCCTGCCGTGTCATCCAATAAGAGATGACGAAATAGCTATTTTATATACCTGTTTGGCATATGAAAACTAAAATACCAGGTATATTTTGGTTTTATGTTGAAAAACACCTTGTCATCACCAAAAGCAGTGGCAATCTTTTTTTTTTTTGAAAAGGACAGAGAACTTCTTTTTGAATAATAATGAATGCAATGCTAGGTACTCCTCAGAGTATCTAGCAAGAGCATCACATAAAAATTAAGGAAAAGTAACCAAATGATTAAACATGATTGAACAACTTGCTTTTGAAGAATGGTTTAGAAATATTTTGTCTTTCATTGCTGGGGTGGGGAGGGGAATCAACATTTACACCTGAATAAGCAAGAACAAACAAGCATAAAAAGGCAGCAGTGAAGAGTTTGCCAGTGGAAGAGAGGCACGTACTTCTCTGTAAGAAGTAGCTATAGAGATGAAAAGAATAAATTATTTTCTGTATCATCATAGTCAGGATAAAGAATAGAAGGCTTAAAATTGCAACAGCAGGAAATTTGGCTTGAACATCTGGAACTACTATCTTTGAGCAAGTACATTGGAACGGGTTGCTAAGGGCAGTTGTGGAATGTTAACTACTGAAAAATTGTAAGAACAAGCCATATAAGCATCTTCCAGGAACAATGCACACAACTGATAAGGCCTTCAGTCAACCAAATAAGCAAAGTAAGCTTTAGGGTCCCACCTAGTCTTATGTTCTACAATTCCTGTAATTACTTCTATATGTAGTGCACTGTAGTGACAATACTATAATTACACAGGTAACTTCCATTCTGTCATTCAGTAATCAAAGAAATCCCCACAGCAGCTTGCTGTGCCAGTCATAATAGTGACCAAAATTTCTCCTAGCCCTACACCAGCAACGGGATATTGAAGTTCAAAAAATTTTCCCAATGCAAAATTCCATCTCAATGCTATAATTTCAGAAAAGCCATAAGCGATTAAAACCAGTGTTGTGACAGAAAGTAATCTCAATTACCACTGCTGTTATTAGCTTTTTCTGTAAAAAACTCAAGCTAATAACATTTAAAAAAATCAAGTTCTACATATCTTCATTTGAAGCAGATCTATCACTTTATCTTAAGGAACTGTCCAGCATTAAAAAAAAAAATTTAAAATCTTGCAAACTCTATGTTGATTTAATCACAGAATTATAATTCCTGCTACTTGACAGCTTTTAATGTAAAAAGTTGCCTGAAGAAATAATAATAAAAGAATTAAAACTTTTTTAGGATTTCTAGACAAATGTCCTCAAATGATCAAATGTCTGTATAGTCCTGTATAACTGAGCAGAACACAAGCTTTGAAATTGGTATAAAATGCCAAGTAGCCAATTATGTTAATGTAGAAAGTGCATCTGAACCCATTACATGAAGTAACATGGAAGAAAAAAGTGGTAACTAGCACATAGCAAAAAATTTGATTACATATCACCCTAAGTCCAAAGAAATACAGAGAAAAATTCATAGAAATAACACAAATAACTACTAGTAATGCTTCTATAATGGAGTAAATGAATTTTCTCTAGCCTCCAGAGAAGGGGGAAGGGGATGTGTGAAATCTCTCCATTTCACATTTTCATCTGAAATATAACACAGTCATCCAGGCTAAGGAAAACCTCATTCTCCTAAAAGAGAAAACACTGATGACCTGACTCATTAGACATCAGCCTGATACCTCAAAAGAATAAATATCATTGGCCAGAATTAGACAAAAATATTGAATACTATCATAATTATTTTTCATGATTATTAGACTTTTTTATCCTAAAGAGACACCATACACTTGGCATTTTAACAGATAGTAAGTTACTTTGAAGTGGGTCAAGATATCTTCTACACTGTAAAGGCTTCAACTACTTTTTTTTTTTTTTTCTGAAAAGATCATTTAAAAGATGGGGTAGGTTTAGCACATAGCATGAACTACTCTGTCCTTGCTGACATACTCTGAGCCTCTGATCAAAGAATACATGTACAGGTTTGTCCTGACCAAAGTAAGTGGAAGATAATATCATGCTGCTATTAAAAATCCCAGATTAATTAGTGATTATCTTTAAAAACTAGTATGCACTTTCATACTTGGAACATAAATCTTCTCTCACTCCTGTGCCTTGTAAAAGTTGGAAGCAGATATTCTATAATTCTGTGATTTTATTCTGACACAAACAGCCATGCTTTGTTGTGAAGAAGGATACTGCAAACAGTGAGTTTGTTAGCTTCTGTGCAGCCATGGCCAGAAAGACATCTCAACTGGAACTAGCTCAGGCATTTTTTCACTCACTTTTGCTGCCCTTTTCTCCTCCTCCCTATTTTGCTCTGAGTGCTAACTATTCCTTTTCCTAAGCCCTCTGCTCCATTTCTTATGTTCAGAGCCTAGGAAAAGTGGTGAGGTGGGAGGGCAGGCTTACCTCCTGCACTGGAGCTGACATTCTGAACCTGGTCTGTCCACTGATAGCAATGACCGACAGCCTGGCTGGTCTAACTTGGAGTTTTGGGAGGAAGATTGCCTTCCACATACAATAAACGGTCTTGCTTTAATGTTTGGAAACTAATGCTGGAGGATTTATAGTTAATTGAGAGGGGCAGTAGCCTGCTCTGTGTAGTAGTCTGTGATTATGAGAGTACATATTACATATTAGCATAAGTATTTCTTGTTAAACACGTCTTCTAATGAAATTTCTAATTCCTCAGAAATGGCAAGGCAATGTCGTTACAATCTGTCTGTGGACTTGGGGAGAAAACACGAGGATAGAAAGATATTACTCCCCTTCTAACAAACCACCTCATGAGAGTGGTTTGGTTCTTGTAATTAGATTTTTTTTATTTACTCATTATTTTGTTCATATTGTCATTATCATGTTAAGGGAGCATTCCTAGTGGCTTCCTCCATCCTACATCTGTTACCACTGGCATGCAAAATGGACAGGAGTTGGGACTCTGGCTTTTAGTTAACTCCTTCATAAGGCATAAGGATTCAAAATAAAGCCTGATCTTTACAGCCACCTTGAGGACACACAGTACCCCAGTTTTTTAAATTGAAAAGTACACTGGAACGATCCTGTTGCACTGACTGTATATTGCATTTACTGCTGGTAGGTAAGTTGAAGATGTCCCTGCTCACTGGAGGGGATTGGTCTAGATGGTCTTTAAAGGTCCCTTTCAATCCAAACTACTCTATAATTCTATGTTTTAAGTCTGAAATACTGTTTTAATAGAAGCTATAACTATTTATCTAGATTATAACTATATAGTTATGTCTCCTCATGTTATGCCATCTCTAAAAGCTACTCTGAATTAAAAACCTCCTTATGTGATGCAGCCTCAGTCACCGCCAGCAAAAGCTCCTCCTGTCAGTTCTCTATCCTGAACTGTCAAAAACTCAGGAAGCAATTTCCAGGGGGTCACAGGCTTTGTTTCTTATACACTCTCCTATTCCTGCTGTGATACAAATTCAGTAATAATGCTCTTGGCAACTTGTGGATGACAACTTCTGACTGGGGGACAATGACAAGTAGATAACAATGATCATGGTCTGTAGTTGTTTTCCAAGTAATGACATATATATATATATATTAGCAGAATGATTACTTTTACCTGGAATTCAAAATTTGCTCAAGTCATTGTCCTACCTCCTCATACCAGCCCCATATCATTACCCAAATTAGTTTTGGAAATTGTGCTGCCTCTCAGTGGGCGCTTGGATGAGAATTTGATGATGATGAAAAACTCCTGTCATTGTCCTGTTGTTTGGGAAGCTCATTATGTGAGATACAGAGTGTAAACGATCCACTTGTTTTATGGGCTTCCATAAAGGTAACTTAAAAGGTATAAAACCAAGTAACTGCATCTCGACAATTTAAAGCCAGGAACACTACAATAATTAAAGGATCTTTCTAAACTGTACTGGTAGAACACTATAATCAACTTATCTGGAGAAGTAATCAGACAATAAAAACTGAGGCATTTTAGGGACTAATAAAATTGGAATCTAATGACTGTAATAAATCTTTAGCTGCAGCTATTCCAGAACAATTTCCCTCGCAGTAAAAAGTATTCTGCAGGGCTTTCTGTATGAAATTATTGTTGGTTAGTCGGTTAGATGTTGATCGTAAGGAACAACTGAAGAATCATAATTTTATTTTTGGCATGTATTTCCTTCATCCACCTCTCTCTTTCACCATTAAGTCCTTGGGCTTCATTCAAAGGCTAGACTCAAACAACCCTTTGATAAGACCAGAAGGAAATTTCTACTTTGACCTTCTATACAAAAATACACACAAATATTCTATTGCCATGTATATTTAGATCAGAATGGCATTACGCAGTAATTTTGGACTTTAAGAATTACACTTCCATGTTGGTCATTCTGCACACAGCTCATACATGTTTAATTGTAGCCTGCATCAAATATGTAAATCAATAGGTATTATGTAAACTCCTATAAATATGCTTGCATGGGTGAACCCAGCCCATCTAACTTGAGGTGACAGTGGTGGAGGTGAGCTAAGTCTGTAAGCTCTTTCTCCGGACAATAGAGGTCTGGTAAAGGCTCTCAGTGGAATTTTGGGGACAACTCATCTTATCCTACAGCAAAACCCCGCATTCAGTCAGAAGAACAGCACTTTAGCCTCCTCAGGTTACACAGGTTAGATATCAACTGGTACCACAGTGGAATCCTATGTATGCTCTGCAAAGATAAGCATCTGGAGTAAGCAGTGGTGAATGCTGACCGTGGTATCAAAATTACACTTGCAGGGCCACTTGCGGAATGACGCTGTCCTAAGCCTGACTTAAGTGTACATCTGTCCTTGATGAAACGCAACTGAGTGCTCCAGGCAAATAGCATTCATTTTTACTGTCATGTTTTATCAGTTTTGAAAACTGAAAATTCTTATGTTATTACCCATGCTCAAGTCCATTGCATGAAACACATTCACTGCCGAAAATTATTGTTCCAATTCTTATATCCATTCTTCGCCAATATAAAGGAATATTTAATATATGCCAGTATAAGTCAAAGTAGAAAAATGAAGCTCCATACTTAAAATTAATTTTTAGCCTGTTATCAAAAACAACTAAAACCACCTCATATGGAAAGACATCTTATGGCTGTGGCATGTAGGTCCTGCATTGTACCAGTTGTGAAACATTTTAAAGAATTATTTCTGAGACTCACCTGAAATATTCATCCCACTTAAATTACTTCAAGTAAAGTCTCTTCAGACTCTTATGAAGAAGACTAAGAATCCTTCTCAATTATATATGACAGAGAAACCTTGAAGTAATAGTATGCTACAAAAAAGTTCATTTTATTTTTTGTTTCTTTAGAGATCTTTCCAGAGGGGGTTTTTGCTAATATCAAAGAATTTTCAGTGAGACTTTTAATAAATTTCCTCCTGAAAACTGAAATTTACAAAGTTATTAAGACATTTTGTTAACAAAGTACGATGAAGACTGCAGCACTGAAAAATACTGGTGATATAAGGTCTATTCAGAGCTGTAAATACTTTCTATCCAGAAGGCTCTTTGGAGCTGTTTTTAAATATTTGGACATAAAAAAATGCAGACTTCCATATACAACTCTATGCACTGTCAGAATCATAAGCAAACCCTAAAACTAAGCCAAAAATGAATTTTCAAACTCCCAATTCCTTAGATTTCCAAGTTTTCTACATACACCTGTCACTGTACAGTATTTTTTAAAATACCCCTCTCACTAATTTATTGCTGCATCTTATCAGGGTAATTTAAAATAAACCAAATCAATAGTACTTTATACCACTTTCTCTGACTAGGATATCTATAGCTAGACCCTTTTACTGAAAGTGAAAGCTCAAAATAGTTCAAACTATAAAAAGAGTTCAACAAAATGCAGCATATATGAAAAAACTGCACAAGTAGCTCAACTATAAACAAAGTTCTTAGAAAAATGCCGTGCTGGGTGCAAAATTTTATCAGTTTTACCCTTTTTCCACCTTATAAAAATCTGTAATTTCCCATGGCATTTATTTAACTGCTGTTTAAAAAGAAACAAAACCACAAAGCACTTCGGATGCAAAAGGAAAGTAGATCTACCTTGTCTTAATTTCAAGTCAAAGTTCTGATGAATAATGTTGCATAATAGTAAATCCTTAAATATTTTCTTTTTTTTTTTTTTTTACACAAGCTACTATTTTTACCTATACTGGATGGCTATTGTATGTAATTTCATTATACTGTTCTAATAGTTTAATAAAACTAGTACATAATGGTGGGGGTCTCTACTATCAGGTATGTATGCCCAACACAGTAAGGTATTTCCTGCTAAATCTATATCCTTTTATAAATGGAAATGTTGACATAATTGCCTTGCTTTCTGAGTTTTTTTACTTTTTTATATGTAATGCTTACATGTGACATATATAATACTTAAACAAAAAGTTTGCCAGTCCTGGAAACTTATTTTAAAAAGCAATATATAAAACCAGAACACCTCACCAAAAGATCACAAAAGTACTCAAACACACAATAACTTCCACATAGAAAATGAAAACAGGAATGAAAAAAGAGCAGTAAAAA
>NW_020958049.1:16045-17470 GCF_003031625.1 Empidonax traillii | reverse complement strand
TGACCCCCACCACTCTGCAGTGGGTCTGCATGTCAGGTGAGCCACCCTTGTCCCCGCTGCCCCCATCATCTCTGCCCTGGGCACGGGGCACCCCACACAGCCCCCGTGGGTGATGGCCAGAGGGCCTTGGCCCCAAGGGATGGCTGAGCAGATTGCAAAAGGCTGGGAGAGGCAGGTGCACAGAAGGAGCCACCTGCCATAGTGCCCACATCCCATTCTGGGCTGCTGGGGACAGACCAGGCCTGTGTGAGTGAGTGCTGGGAGAGCTTTGCCCACCCTGCTCAGGGTCCATGGTTTTGCCCCTGACAGGGAGATGCGCCGCCAGTTGACCCCCTCCCATTCTCCCCTGGCAATCCACCTGCTTGGGATGCTCAGCGGTGTGGACCCCCGTTGGGAGCTGCCTGCCCTGGAGTTCCTTGTGAAGGTGAGCCTGATGGCCAGCGCTGCCTGGCCTGCCTGCCTGCCCCTCTCTGCCCTCTGGCAGCCGCTGCCGGGACGGTGCCTGCGCCCTGTGCTGCTGCCTGGGCACAGCCCTGGGTGGCTCCGGGCTCCTGCCACCCGGGCACCCATCACTGCTCTCTGCTTTCCAGATTCTGGACTATCTGGATGGGAGAGAATGTCAAGGCAGTGTCCAGCAGATCCTGTCCAGGCACCTGCAGAGCCAGTGCCCAGAGAGACGTCGCCTGGCTCTCAGAGGCCGCATGGTGCTCTGGATGGATCTGTCAATGGTGAGAAGGGCACACCCAGCTGAAGACACATGGGCAGCCTGGGGCGAGGGAATGCAACCCGTTAGCCTTGGCTGGGCTTTGGGAGCTGTGGCTGCTGCTCCCAGCTCTCCTGCCTCCCTGTTCAGCTACAGGGGCCCTGTGGGACAGACCTTTGGCCTCTGGGCCCCGGGACAGCAGGGTGAGGTTGCACCAGCAGGGAGCTGGTTGCAGGGCAGCTGTTTGGGGCATGACAGCACAGCACCGTGTTCCACACAGGCTGAAAGCATCTGCGGCCTGTCTCAACATCTCCTGGAGCTGCTGCCTGATGCAGATGCAGATGTGATGGTGATGACCCTCTCTGTGCTGGTGAACGAGCTCCGGGAAGAAGACATTCAGACCATCCTCTCCACTGCCCCGAAGCTGGCTGAGGCTCTCCGGCCTCTCTTTGAGAACGTAAGGCTCTGTGCCCCCCAGCCACGGGCACTGTGTGCTGCCAGGAGACTTTGTGCCCTGTGGATTTTCAGGCCTATGCCTGGTGTGCCTGGAGCAGGGAATGCTGAGGTCTTTTTCTCCTCTTTTGCACCCACGGGCAGCTGTCGTCCTTTCGCAAATTCCGCACGGTGATGGAGTCACTGGTGGAAGGGGGAACACGGCCCTTGCTGATGGACATGCACCAGACCTTAGTGCTGTGGTTCTTCCTGGAGTATGATGAGCAGCA
>NW_020958049.1:8156-10066 GCF_003031625.1 Empidonax traillii | reverse complement strand
CTGCAGGCTGCAAAGGGCCCTGTCCTGAAGGGCCACGGCCACAACATGGAGTGCACTTGGCAGAGGGGCAGGGGAAGGGGGAAGGCTGGGAACAGCAGCCTTGGCTTCTGCCTGGATCTGCAGAGACCGAGCCAAGCAGCTGCCAGCAGGGTCTGTCACCCACCTTTCAGCAGAGGTCTGAGCAGGAGCGTCTCTGTCCACCTGAGAGCCACAAAGCTCTCGAGGAGAGCTGGGAACTAAAAGGCCTTCATCCACACCCTTATCCCATCTTATCTCTCTGGGCATTTTCCTTCATGGCAACATCACTTTAGATCAGTCTAATTCAAAAACTCACTGATTTCCCAATTCAATACACCCATCAGCTCACACTTACAGGAGGTCATAAAACACATGTTTATCCAGCAAGGCTTACAAACTTTTCCCTCACCAAAGACCAGATGACTGTTTCAGATGCATCAGCCCTAAAAATCAGCACTGCAGCTTTGATGAAATGAAAAAAACAGCACCTGAATTGGAAGAAACCCTCCATCTTTTCCATTGTGTACCCAAGCTAGATTAGAGTGCCCCTGATTTGCCACCCCCTTTCCTCCTTGCCCCCTTTGCCCACTTTCTTCTTCCAGAGCTCCAAGTTGTGCAGGAGCACCAAGCCAAGGCTCCTTCCAGCCTCAGACAGAGCAGGGGGCTTCCCATTGCCTTCTCTGGAGACTGCAGGTGGAACAGCTTTAGGAATGTCATCGTTCCTCACAAGGAAGAAACTTTTCTGCCAGAAAAACATGTAGAGTTCCTTTATTTGTCCCTACTATAAATTACCATAAGGTAAAACATCCAGCCACCACACTCTGCGGTATCTTGTGTCCAGCAGTGTCGAGCTCCAGGCCTTTTAAGAGCAGGTATGGCCAAGTAAACACAGAGTCCTCTTTCTCATCAAGGATGTGAAGATTTAGTTATATTGGGTGTTTTGGATGAGGGAGATGCAAGGGGTTGGGAGGGAGGGGCACTGATGTTCCTCCTGAAATGCATTTTAGCATGAGCTGTGTTCATTCTGGGTAGCTTTATTTTTCCCTGGTTTGAATTTTCATACCTTCTTGGCTTTCTTCATCCCACAGCAGTGAGCTGGTCCGAAAGAAACATTTCTTTTTGTCCTCTGTGTATCTGTTCTCACTTCAGTGACTTGTCACTCCTCTGCTTTCATGACACCCTCAAATAAAGAAGCCCCTGCTCTCCCCTCTCAAGAGCATCACTAGTTGTCACTTGGCACTTGCAGCCTCTCTCTCTTCCTTACTTAGGGCTGTCCCCTGGAGTCCATAGGAGCCAGTTCAGAACCCACCCTGACCACCAGGGGCAACCCACAATTAGTAGAAGACTTCCCCGGGACTGGCTCATGGCTGCAGGCAAGATTTCAAGAGAGCCTGAAGTTTAAAGTACCCCACCTGAGTGTCCACAGGATGAGTTGAAGGCCTTAGAAAGGCTGGAGCACTCGCTCTCTCAACTCCAAATCATCCCCTACTGATTTCACCTTGTATTGTAGAGCCCTTCCAAGCTTTCCTGGCCAGGTAGCTATCTGCAGCAGAGGGAGGATTAGTGTGTTTGCAATACCCTCCCTTGTTTGGGGTGCTTTTGGAACACTGACTTGAACCTGTGTTCTTTGACAGTTTTTATCCCTTACTAGAAAACCCTTTGCAAACCAAACAATGCCCAGGTGTTTTTGCTTCTGGTTTGGTTTTTTTTTTTTTGTTTTTTTTTGAGATTGATTCTCAGTGGACCAGGTGAAGGCAAATGAGTGGCAGATTTGAGAGGGGAAACAAACTTGCAAATTTTTTTCATTCTCGGGTCCTCCCAATAGAGCTAAATTGGGGAGTTTGCCACTTCTTTCAGCTCCTTGTGTTGAGTCATGGGACATGTCACAGGGC
>NW_020958049.1:4901-6389 GCF_003031625.1 Empidonax traillii | reverse complement strand
GGAAGATTTTTTGCATCTCAGATAGGACAGCTCATCCTGGGCAGGAACACAGGCTTCCCCTTAGAAATTGCCAATAGGTACAACATCCATGAAATCTTATGTCCAGCAGTGTCCAGCTCCAGGCCTTTTAACAGCAGGTATGGCCAAGTAAACACAGAGTCCTCTTTTCTCATCAAGGATTTGAAGATTGATTTATTTGGGGGTTTTTGGATGAGGGAGGTGCGGGGGGTTGGGAGGGAGTTGCGGGGAGTTGGGAGGGAGGGAGTGAGGGGTGCTGATGTTCCTTCTGAAACACATTTTAGCATGAGCTGTGCTCATTCTGGGTAGCTTTATTTTTTCCTGCTTTCAATTTTCATACCTTCTTGGCTTTCTTCATCCCTCAGCAGTGAGCTGGTCAGAAAGAAACATTTCTTTTTATCCTCTGTGTATCTGCTCTCACTTCAGTGACTTGTCACTCCTCTGCTTTCATGACACCCTCAAATAAAGAAGCCCCTGCTCTCCCCTCTCAAGTGCATCACTAGTTGTCACTTGGCACTTGCAGCCTCTCTCTGCTCCTTACTTAGGGCTGTCCCTTGGAGTCCACAGGAACCAGTTCAGAACCCACTCTGACCACCAGGGGCAACCCCCAGTTCTTAGAAGACTTCCCTGGGACTGGCTCATGGCTGCAGGCAAGATTTCAAGAGAGCCTGAAGTTTAAAGTACCCCACCTGAGTGTCCACAGGATGAACTGAAGGCCTTAGAAAGGCTGGAGCACTCGCTCTCTCAACTCCAAATCACCCTCTACTGTGTTCCTTGACAGTTTTTATCCCTTACCAGAATTCTTCTATTCTTATCCCTTACTAGAAAACCCTTTGCAAACTAAACAATGCCCAGGATTCTGGTGTTTGTTTGTTTGTTTGTTTGTTTTTTTGTTTTGTTTTGTTTTGTTTTGTTTTTTTGAGATTGATTCTCAGTGGACCAGGTGAAGGCAAATGAGTGGCAGATTTGAGAGGGGAAGCAAACTTGCAAATTTTTTTCATTCTCAGGTCCTCCCAATAGAGCTAAATTGGGGAGTTTGCCGCTTCTTTCAGCTCCTTGTGTCGAGTCGTGGGACATGTCACAGGGCCCTTTGTGACACGGCGGCCATTGCCGATGGGATGGAACAGGGCAGGGTGTCCAAGGCCCTTTGTGACACGCCGTGATCTTGGTGTTGGCGGCACCGCGGCCACGCCACAGTGCTCGGAGCACGCGTCTGGACAGGACGGGACAGAGCGGTGCTGTGAGGAGTCTCCTCGCAGCCAACTCGTTCGTCGCTGATCGGAAGCAATTCCGAGAGTTCTTTTTACAGGGAGTTCCCTCGAGGCCAGACCACAGGAGTTGGTGACCCGGAGGTTTTTCCGAGGCAACCGCACTCCGTGTGGGAGTGGCCCTCGAGGCCAGGCCACAGGCCTTGGTGACCCGGAGCATTTCTGGGCATCACCAGTGCCTGTGGAAGGTGCCCTTGAGGCC
>NW_020958049.1:0-1112 GCF_003031625.1 Empidonax traillii | reverse complement strand
TCCCCGTGACAGGGAGATGCACCACGTCTTGCTCCCTCTTTATTGCCCCATGGCAATGCACCTGCTGGGGATGCTCAGCAGTGTGGACCCTCGTTGGGAGCTGCCTGCCCTGGCCCTGCTTGTTGAGGTGAGCCTGATGGCCAGCGCTGCCTGGCCCGTCTGCCTGCCCCTCTCTGCCCTCTGGCAGCCACTGCCGGGACACTGCCTGCGCCCTGTGCTGCTGCCTGGGCACAGCCCTGGGCGGCTCTGGGCTCCTGCCACCCGGGCACCCATCACTGCTCTCTGCCTTCCAGGTCCTCGACTATCTGGATGGGAGTAGCCGTGACAGGGTCTTGTGGATCTTGTCAAGGAACCTGCAGAGCCAGTGCCCAGAGAGGCAGTGCCTGGCTCTGAGAGGCCTCCTGCTGCTTGCCGTGGATCCCTCAAAGGTGAGAAGGGCACACCCGGCTTAAGCCACACTGGCATTGGGGAACACAGTCCCTTGGCCTTGGCTGGGCTTTGGGAGCTGTGGCTGCTGCTCCCAGCTCTCCTGCCTCCCTGTTCAGCTGCCTGCACCCTGTAGGACAGGCCTTTGGCCTCTGGGGCAGCAGGGTGGGGTTGCACCACCAGAGAGCTGTTGGTGGGGCAGCTGTTCACAGACTGACAGCACAGCACCGTGTTCCACACAGGCCAAAAGCATCGCCAGCCATTCTGAAAGCCTCCTGGAGCTGCTGCACCATGCAGATGGAGAGCTGGTCAGGATGACACTCTCCGTGATCCTGACTGTGCTCCGGGGCAAAGACATTCGGGCAATCATCTCCACTGCCCCCAGGCTGGCTGAAGCACTTCGGCCACTCTTTGACAATGTAAGGCTCTGTGCCCCTCAGCCACAGGCACTGGGTGCTGCCAGGAAACTGTGGCCTTTGCATTTTCCGGCCTGTGCCTGGTGAGCCTGGAGCAGGCAGTGCTGAGGTCTTTTTCTCCTCTTGTGCATCAGGACAACACCCATGTGCAGCTGCTGTCCATTCGCCTCTTCCAAGAGGTGATGGAGTTGCTGGCAGAAGAGGGAACACAGCCCTTGGAGACGCAGGTGCACCAGAGCCTGGTGCCACTGTTCATCCTCGGGCATGACG
>NW_020958048.1:17482-18682 GCF_003031625.1 Empidonax traillii | reverse complement strand
AGAAGAGAAGGCCCCGGGGAGGCCTCAGTGCGGCCGGGCAGGAGCTGAAGGGGCCCAGAGGAAAGCTGGGACAGAGTGTTCAGCAGGGCCTGTGGGGAGAGGACAAGGGGGCACGGCTGGAACTGAACGAGGGTGGTTTAGGTTTGATCTGAGGGAGATGTTTTCTTCCAGTCAGGCTGGAGGGGACTGGCACAGGCAGCGCCTGAGAGGCTCCGTCCCTGGGAACGTTGAAGGGCCGGTTGGACGGAGCCCTCAGCAACCTGGGGTGGTGGGAGGTTGCTCAGGTTGGAAGGAGATGATTTTTAGGTTTCCTTTGGTGCCAAAACCAGCCTACAATAACTGCTGAGAGACAGTTTTGGGTCTTTAAGCAGCAAGGTATTTATTTCCAGCAATACTGGGGGCTAGCCAGCTCACGCTGGACAAACTAGCTCCACTGTTCTCAGTGTAAAGTCAGGTAATTTATACAGTTTTGGTGAGAGATTACAATATTTTGCATGAATATTTATTAAATCGACATCGTCTAGTAAAAATATTCATATTGAATGGGGTTCAGGTGGAGTTACAGGTGGAGTCATCTTTTGGGTCGATTCCTGGGGATCATTCCTGTTTCTTTGTCTTCGTGGGGGTCGTTTTCTCTGTTCCTCATCGTCATGAACTTTTCAACTCTTCCTGATTATATGCAAAAGTCTTACAAAAACCCCCTTAATTCATGTCTTCACCCTCCCCAAATGTCCATCCTATCTAATTTATGACCACCAGGCCAACCTTTTTGTTATCTTTCATTAGGATAGAGCATATCAGGTGCAAGCAGGCCTCTCACAGGCCTCTCGCAGCCTGATACCTTCTTTCTGTTGACTAATCTCACAACACCTGCTCTCTGTTATTTTAGCTTACATGCAGCACTCCTCAAAGTGGCATCTGTGAGCCTCTTCATAGAGCAGGAATTTAGCATCTAAAAATCCTTGCTGTGTTTCATTTCCCTCCTTTTCTTAGGACTTAGGAATTCTTTTGTCAAGTTCTAAAGGCAAAGTGTTTTGGTAAGTGAACACCATTGCCCACATTGTTTGTGTACTATAACACTCAGCTTACACCACAGGTAGATGTTCAAGAAAGAGAATGTGATCATTCCTCCCAGTATGACCAGTATGGGATGTATTAGAAAATTAAACACTTGCGTTGTCCTAGGAGAGTATCCCATCA
>NW_020958048.1:16308-17461 GCF_003031625.1 Empidonax traillii | reverse complement strand
AAGGGGCCCAGAGGAAAGCTGGGACAGAGTGTTCAGCAGGGCCTGTGGGGAGAGGACAAGGGGGCACGGCTGGAACTGAAGGAGGGTGGTTTAGGGTGGATCTGAGGGAGATGTTTTCTTCCAGTCAGGCTGGAGGGGACTGGCACAGGCAGCGCCTGAGAGGCTCCGTCCCTGGGAATGTTGAAGGGCCGGTTGGACGGAGCCCTCAGCAACCTGGGGTGGTGGGAGGTTGCTCAGGTTGGGAGGAGATGATTTTTCGGTTCCCTTTGGTGCCAAAACCAGCATACAATAACTGCTGAGAGACAGTTTTGGGTCTTTAAGCAGCAAGGTATTTATTTCCAGCAATACTGGGGGCTAGCCAGCTCACACTGGACAAACTAGCTCCACCGTTCTCAGTGTAAAGTCAGGTCATTTATACAGTTTTGGTGAGAGATTACAATAGTGTGCATGAATATTTATTAAATTGACATCATCTAGTAATAATATTCATATTGAATGGGGTTCAGGTGGAGTTACAGGTGGAGTCATCTTTTGGGTCGATTCCTGGGGATCATTCCTGTTTCTTTGTCTTCGTGGGGGTCGTTTTCTCTGTTCCTCATCGTCATGAACTTTTCAACTCTTCCTGATTACATGCAAAAGTCTTACAAAAACCCCCTTAATTCATGTCTTCACCCTCCCCAAATGTCCATCCTATCTAATTTATGACCACCAGGCCAACCTTTTTGTTATCTTTCATTAGGATAGAGCATATCAGGTGCAAGCAGGCCTCTCACAGGCCTCTCGCAGCCTGATACCTTCTTTCTGTTGACTAATCTCACAACACCTGCTCTCTGTTATTTTAGCTTACATGCAGCACTCCTCAAAGTGGCATCTGTGAGCCTCTTCATAGAGCAGGAATTTAGCATCTAAAACTCCTTGCTGTGTTTCATTTCCCTCCTTTTCTTAGGACTTAGGAATTCTTTTCTCAAGTTCTAAAGGCAAAGTGTTTTGGTAAGTGAACACCATTGCCCACATTGTTTGTGTACTATAACACTCAGCTTACACCACAGGTAGATGTTCAAGAAAGAGAATGTGATCATTCCTCCCAGTATGACCAGTATGGGATGTATTAGAAAATTAAACACTTGCGTTGTCCTAGGAGAGTATCCCATCA
>NW_020958048.1:9435-14489 GCF_003031625.1 Empidonax traillii | reverse complement strand
TGGCCTTGTGATGTCACCTATGTCCCCTGTCATGTCACAGGTCTCCCTGTGACATCATGGCTGTCCCTTTGTTGTCAGGATTCCCCTGTGATGTCATTGGTCACCATTGATGTCACTGCTGTCTCTGTGATGTCACCACTGTCCCCAGTGGTGTAATTATATCCCTGTGATGTCATCAATGTCTCTTTGATGTCACCAGACGCATTTAATGTCAGCGATGTCCCTGTGACATCACAGGATTCCCTTTCATTGTCACCAGTCCCCTGTGATGTCACTGCTCCCCAGTGATATCACCGATTCCTGTGTGATGTCACCACTGTCCCCTGTGATGTCATTAATGTCCCCAATGATATCACTGGTGTCTCTTTGTGTTCACCTCAACCCCCTGTGATGTCACCAAAGTCCTTGTGACATCACAGCTCTCCCTTTGCTGTAAGCAGTCCTCTGTGATGTCACTGGTCAACAATGATGTCACTGCTGTCCCTGTGACTTCACCACCGTCCCCAGGAGTGCCATCATGTCCCCATGATGACCCTGATGTCCCTATGATGTCACAGATGACTTTGTGCCATCACGGCTTTCTCTTTTTTGTCAACACTCCCCTGTGATGTCACTGATCCCCAATGATGTCACTGACTTTCCTATGATGTCACCCCTGTCCCCTCTGATGTCACAGATGTCACTGACATTGTCACTGGTGTCTCTGTGAAGTCACCCCTCTCCTTGTGAAGTCACGGAAGTCCCCTGTGATGTCACCAGTGTCCCTGTGACATCACAGCTGTCTCTGTGTTGTCAACAGTCCCCTGTGACATCACTGGTCCCCAATGATGTCACTGCTATCTCTGTGATGTCACCACTGTCCCCAGTGGTGGCACCATGTCCCCCCTGGGGACGCTGATGTCCCTGTGATGTCACCAGACCCCTTTTATGTCATTGATGTCCCTGTAAAATCGCAGCTGTCCCTTTCTTGTCACCAGTCCCCTGTTATGTCACTGGTTTCCAATGATGTCACTGCTGTCTGTGTAACGTCACCACTGTCCCCAGCAGTGGTTCCATGTCCCCATGATGTCACTTACTCCCCTTTGGCATCACAGCTTTCCTGTTTGGTCATCAGTCTCTTGTGATGTCACTGGTCCCAATTATTTCTCCACTGTCCCTGTGATGTCACCACTGTCCCCAATGATGTCACTGGTGTCTCTATGATGTCACCCTCTCCTTGTGATTTTACCGATGTCCCAGTGACATCACAGCTCTCCCTTTGTTGTCAGCATTCTCCTGTGATGTCACTGCTCCCCAGTAATGTCACTGCTGTCGCTGTGATGTCACCATTGTCCCCATCAGTTCCACCATGTCTCTGTGATGTGACCGATGTGCCTGTGATGTCACCAGTCCCCTATGATGTCATCAATGTTCCTGTGACATCACTGCTTGTCACTCTGATGTCACTGGTCCCTGCTGTCCCTGTGATGTCATCACTGTCCCCTGTGATGTCACTGGTATCTTTGTGATGTCACCCCTGTACTTGTGAAGCCACCGATGTCCACTGTCATTTCAGTGGTCTCTCTGTGATGTCACAGCTGTCATTTGTTGTCACCAGTCCCCTGTGATATCACTGATCCCTACTGATATCACCGATGTATCTGTGATGGCACCACTATCCCCTGTGATGTCACCCCTGTTTACAATGATGTCACTGGTGTCTCTCTGATGTCACTCCTGCCTTTGTGATGTCACTGATGACCCCAGTGATGTCACCACTATCCCCTGTGATGTCACCAGTGACACTGATAATGTCACTGGTGTCTCTGTGATGTCACCCCTGGCCTTGCGAAGTCATCGATATCCCCTGTGATGTCACAGATGTTCCCATTGATGTCACTGGTGTCTCTCTGGTGTCATCACTGTCCCCTGTGATGTCCCGCTGTCTCTGTGATGTCTCCACTGTGCCAAGCCGTGGCACCATGTCCCCATCATGTCGTCGATGGCAGTGATGTCCCTGTGACATCACCGGTGTCCCTTTCTTGTCAGCAGTCCCCTGTAATGTCTCTGGTCTCCAGTGATATCCTCGACGTCCCTGTGATGTCACCACTATCTCCTATGAGGTCACCAGTGTCACCCATGATGTCACTGGTTTCACTGTGATGTCACCCCTTGCCTTGTGAATTCACCGTTGTCAGCTGTGATGTCACAGATGTCCCCGTTGATGTCACTGCTCTCTCTGTGGTGTCATCACTGTCCTCTGTGATGTTAACAATATCCCCAATGATGTCACTTCTTTCTCTGTGATGTCACCATTGGCCCCAGAAGTGGCACCGTGTCCCAGTGATGTCACCGATGTCTCTGTGACATCATTGTTGTCCCTTTGTTTTTATCAGTCCCCTGTGATGTCACTGTTCCCCAATGATGTAACCTCTGTCCCTGTGATGTAACCTCTGTCCCCTTTGATGTCAGCCATTAGTGTCTCTATAATGTCAACCCTGTCCTTGCAAAGACATTGATGTCCCTGTGACATCAGGGTTGTCCCTTTGTTGTCTGTAGTCCCCTGTGATGTCACTGATCTCAAATGATGTCACTGGTGTCTCTGTGATGTCACCTCTGCCATTGTGAAGCCACCAATGTCCCCTGTGATGTCACAGATGTCCCCGTTGATGTCACTGGTGTCTCTGTGGTGTCATCACTGTCCCCTGCTATGTCAACAATGTCCCCAATGATGTCCTGCTGTCTCTGTGGTGTCACCACTGTGCCCAGCGGTGGCACCTTGTTCCCGTGATGTCACCAATATCCTTGTGATGTCACCAGTCCTCTGTGATGTCACCGATCCCCAATGATGTCACCCATGCCCTAGTGATGTCACCTCTGTCTTCTGTGATGTCACCATTGTCCTTGATGATATCACTGGTGTCACTGTGATGTCACCCCTGTCCTTGTGAAATCACTGATGGCCCCTGTGATGCCACTGGTACCTAATGATGTCATCCAATGTCCCTGTGATGTCACCACTGTCCCCTGTGATGTCACCAATATCCCCAATGATGTCACTGATGTCTCTTTGATGTCAGCCATGTACTTGTGATGTCACTGATGTCTCATGTGATGTCACTGATGTCCCTGTGACATCACAGGTGTCTCTTTGTTTTCACCAATCCCCAGTGATGACACTCGTCCCCAGTGATGCCACCAATGTCCCTTTCATTAGGGTTAGGGGTAGGATTAGCGTTAGGGTTTAGGGTTTAGGGTTAGAGTTAGGCTTGAGTTTAGGGTTAGGGGTTATGGTTAGTGTTAGACTTTAGGGATTTGAGTTAGGGTTAGGGTTAGGGGTTAGGGTTTGGGTTATGATTAGAGTTTAGAGTTAAGGTTTTGGGTTTGGGTTAAGGTTAAGGGTTAGGGTTGGTGGTTAGTGTTTTGGGTTAGGCTTAGACTTACGTTTAGGCTTAGGATTTAGGGTTAGGGTTTAGGGTGAGGGGTAAGGGTTAGGTTAGGGTTAAGTTTTCGGTAATATTTTGGTTAGAGTAAGGGATATATTTACGGTTAGGGTCTAGGTTTTAGTATTAGGTTTAGGTTTAGAGGTTTTTTTAAGTTTTGGTCTGGTGTTCAGTACGGACAAAGACACCTCCCAGTCCAAAGGTGCTCACACACAAAGCTCTGTCTCTTTGTGCAGTGCCGAGAGTGGCACAGCAACTGCACTGGAGAGACAGAGGCTCAGGGCTTTCTTTCCTGGGTGGAACTGCAGTGCACACCCCCTCACTGCAGCCCCAAAAGGGTTCCATGGTTGCCTTTGTGATGTCATGGCCTACCCTCTCCATTCCAGAATGATGCCTGAAAACCAAAGAACCAATGCACCACACCCCCACATTGCAGCCTTTCCTTTTTGCCACTGGCCTGGTTGTGATTTTAGGGCCAATCCTCTCTATTCCAGAATGACCCCTGGACACCAAAGAACTGATGCCTCACACCCCAAGAATGTAGCCCCACATGTCTGCCATGGGACTCTTTGTGATGTCACAGCCTATCCTCTCCATTCTGGATTGGCCCCTGGAAACCACAGAACCAGCGCATCCCACCCCAGAGTACAGCCCAATCCATGTGCCATGGGCCCCATTCTGATTTCACAGCCTGTCCTCTCCATTCCACAATGGCACCAGGAAACCAAGGAACCAACGGCTCCCATGGCACAGTGTAGCCCAAGCCACAGGCCGTGTGCCCATTTGCGATGTCAGGGCATATCCCCTCCATTCCACTATGGACGTTGGCAACCAAAGAACCAGTGCCCTACATCCCCACAGTGCAGCCCCACCCGTGTGCCCTGGGCCTTTTTGTGATGCCATGGTCTATCTTCTCCATTCCTGAATGGCCCCTGAAAACCAAAGAACACAAGCCCCACTGCCCCAGAGTGCAGCCCCACCTGTGTGCCATTGGCCCCTTTGGTACATCATGGCTTATCCTCTCCATTCCAGAAAGGTCCCTGGACACCAAAGAACTGATGCCTCACACCCCGAGAATGCAGCCCCACATGTCTGCCATGGGACTCTTTGTGATGTCATGGCCTTCCCTCTCCATTCCAGAATGGCCCCTGGAAACCTGTGATAGTTTGGACCTGGCTCCCTGCCAAATACCCCAACTCACAGTAACAACCCCTTCCCCATCCTTTCCTCTTTTAGGGAAAAGAAAAAAAAAAATTAAGAACTCAAAATTAAGCTAATTATATAAAAATATATATATTTACATATGTTACAACTACATACAATTAAGATGCTTTGTACAGAGCACAGGGAATCAAAACACACCCTTTCCCAATCAAGGGAAAGGGAAAGGAAAAAAAAGGATAAAAAGGGACAAAAAGGGACACCGAACAGATATACACAGACGAAATCAAGAATTATCCTAATAACTAGCAACACAAATCTCACCACGTCCCTTAGAAAAGCAGGATGGGCAGACAAGGCCAGCACTCTCCAAACCTCCATGTGGCTGGACAGTGGACGCTGAAGGCCTCAGCCTTAGATAAGCGAGACCAACACAAGGACCCACTGCCCTGAACCCTAAACTCCTGCCCT
>NW_020958048.1:7735-9142 GCF_003031625.1 Empidonax traillii | reverse complement strand
AGACAAGGCCAGCACTCTCCAAACCTCCATGTGGCTGGACAGTGGACGCTGAAGGCCTCAGCCTTAGATAAGCGAGACCAACACAAGGACCCACTGCCCTGAACCCTAAACTCCTGCCCTAAATCTGTTCTCCCAGAGCTGTTCCTGTTGCTCCTGATGGGCTCGGCCTTGGCCAGCGGCAGCAAGTCCATCCTGGAGCAGCTGGCATTGGCTCCACGGGGCAGGGGAAGCTTCTGGCAGCTTCCAACAGAAGCCACCCCTGGAGCCCCCCCGCTTCCAAAACCCACCCACAGAAACCCACGACACCCAGTGACTCCCACTTGCCCCAGGATGGTCCCAGTTCCCAGCAGTGCGATCCCAGTCACTCCCAGTTCATGCCAGTTGCCTCCAGCATGCACCCTGTCACTCCCAGTTACTCCCAGTTGCTTCGAGCGTGATCCCAGTTGCTCCAGGTATGTTCCCAGTTGGCTTCCAGCATGGCCCCACTGGCTCCCAGTTCCCCCTGCGTAGTTCCAGTCACTCCCAGTTTGATTCTGATCCCTTTCCACTCACTCCCATTATGGTCCCAGTCACTTCCAGTCACTCCCAATAGGGTCTCAGTTGCCCCCAAAGTGGTCCCAGTTGCTCCCAGCACCCCCAGGATGGTTCCTTTCCCTCTCAGGGACTCCCAGTCTGAGTCCAGTATGGCCCCACGCTCTGCCAGTCCCTGCCTGGACGATGCCATTTGCCCCCTGTATGATCCCAATTGCTCCCAGTGTGATCTCAGTATGATTCCAGTCACCCCCAGTATGATCCCAGGAACTTCCAGACACTTCCACTATGAAGCCAGTTTGATCCCACTCATCCCCAGGATGGTTGCAGTCCCTCCCACACACTCCCAGTATTATTGCAGTCACTCCCAGTAAGACCCCAGTAGGACCCCAGCAGGGGCCCAGCTGCTCCCAGTATGATCCCAGTTGCCCCCAGCGTGGTTCCAGTCTCTCCCCTTCACCTCTACTATGGTTCTAGTCACTACCAGAATGATCCCAGTCACTCCCAGCCATTCCCAGTATATCCCAGTTGCCTCCAGCATGCTCCCAGTCAGTCCCACTATGATCCCAGTCTCTTCTAGTAGGATCCAAGTTACTCCCTGCATGGTCCCAGTTGCTCCCAGTCACCCCACTGTAGTTCCAGTCCCTCCCAGTATGACTCCAGTATGATCCCAGTGACACCCTCTATGGTGGCAGTCACAGCCAGGATGAACCCAGACATTCCCTGTCACTCCCAGTATAAAGCCATTTGCCCCCAGCAGGGTCCAGTTGGTCCCACTAACCCCACTATAGTTCCAGTCCCTCCCAGTAGGATCCCTGTCACTCCCAGCCTCTCCCAGTCGACATCAGCCTGCTCCCAGTCGACATCAGCCTGCTC
>NW_020958048.1:0-1140 GCF_003031625.1 Empidonax traillii | reverse complement strand
ATTGGGGACACTTGGGGGGCTTTGGGGGGCACTGGGTGATTATTGGGAGATACTGGGACCTCTGGGGGGAACCAGGAGGCACTGGGAGGGACTGGGGGGTTATTGAGGGATGCTGGGAGGGCACTGGGAGGGACTGGGTTATTAGCGGGGGATTACCAGGACACACTGGGGGACACTGGGAGGTTACTGGGTGCTCACTGGAGAATCACTGGCAATAGTGGGGGGCAGTGGGAGGTCACTGGGGCTCACTGGGGGGTACTGGGCCATGCTGAGGGTCACTGGGAAGTCACTGGGCTATACTGGGGGCACTGGGATCACCTTACCCGCATGTGGTTCATCTGCCCCAAAAATTTTGGGGGGCATCCCCAGGACCCTTCCCCTGGGGGCTGGGAAACCCACTGAACCCCACTGATAGGTTTTAGGGGAACCCCCGTGCCACCCTCCCTGTGTGGTCTCTGTGTGCTGAGTTTTGGGGGTCTCTGGGGTTCGGGAGGAGCATCAGGACCCGCTTTCCCTGCGGTCGGTCCGCCCAGCCGGCAGGGGGCGCTGTGGCACGAGCGGCAATGGCGTCGCCGCGCGGGGCCTTTTGGGAGTTGAAGTTTCTTGAATGAAAACTCCGCCGGCGCCTGCGCAGGGCCTGTTTAAACTGCCATGGCGTTTAAACAGGCCCCCCTGAGAGATTTCCAAGGCCCCCAGCCCATTCAGGGACCTCCTAAACCCCTTCAGGCACCTTCACCCTCCCCTCTGAGCGCCCTCAGGACACCAAATCCCCTCCGCGACACCCCGAGATCCCGCGTGGACTACAAAACATCCTCGGGAACCCCCGAGCCCCTCCTCTCCACTCTGCCGAGCCCTCCAGCCTTCCCGCCCACAGCCGCGCTCCCCGCAGCCCCCGAACGCATCCCCAGACTCACCACAGCCCCAGCCAGGTCTCAACAGGCCTGAAGAGATCCTTCTGTCGCCGCCGCCATCCCTTTCCCGGCAGCCACCGCGGGGCTGTGCGCGCGCCCCGCCGGCAGAGACCCCGCCCCGCCCCCTTTGCCGCGCGGGGCACGCCGGGAGTTGTAGTTGCAGCCGCTCAAAGCTCCGAACTCCCCCAGACTCAATTCCCCACGGGCGTTCCTGGGGCAGAACGGGGCA
>NW_020958047.1:14457-17481 GCF_003031625.1 Empidonax traillii | reverse complement strand
AAAAATTGAAAGAAAGAAGTAAACAAATCTGCCTTTTGCACTGTTCCTTTTCTGTAGAGTTAACAAAAAGCAGACAAACTCCTAATTTAAAATGTAATACAGTCCAAACCTGCCTAAATTCTGTAGAGAAGCTGTGATCTTCTCAGGAAAATGAAAAATTACAAAATATTTGTTTGAATTTATGAAAGCACACAAAGATTTTTAGTGGAGAAAAGATACTACCATTATTTATTTACATTGTTATTTAACATTATGAATAAAATGGATTTTGTGTGACTCCCAGATCCCAGATTATAGTCCATTCAGTCTAACTGGTGAATGTTGTATAAGCGTCATTAACTCAGTAGAATTATGAACACATTGGTTTGTTCCTTGTAGACATAGATGGACATCCTTTCCCCCTTGATGTGCTATCCGAGTTTTTGGGCCAAAAGTTCACTTTCAACCATACTTTGACTAAAATCATCTTCTGAAGCCATTAACAGTTGACCAGGTAAAAAATCAAGTAGCTCTCAATTTTTTCCAAGTATAGAAGCTTTAAATATTTGTGCCAGATGTTGAATTAAATGGTTATGTCAAATTAATTATAGAAAACAATACCAAGCAGTCACTTTGTTCTTTATGTTCTACATTCTTCCTTTTCTCTTTCAAGTCTTATAAAAGCTCTCATTAAATATCCCTTTCTAAGACAATATAGGACATGTCAATTTTAGTTAAATTAGATTTCATGGTATCTTTCTATATTTTTATAGATATAAAATATTATATATATATCATATTTTATACTTTCTAGTAATAAATCTTGACAGAGCATGCTACTGTATTCAACATTAGATTAAGTTACATTATAGAGGAATTTCTATTTTGAAGTATGCTCTCAGTACAGTAAGTGAAATCTTGGTTCTCACACTTTACAAAGTTTATCTATACTAAAACTGATTATAACTAATGAAGTCCAGAATTCCATGTTAGATTATGTGATAAAAGGTTCATCTCTGCTCAGACACAATGTGTCAGGGGATCACCAGTAACCCCATGAAAGATTGGAGCCCCCCACCCAGCCCTTCAAAGTGATGTCCTGGGAAATCCATGGTCTAGGATGAAATCCATCATGATGAGTTCAGTCAAGAGGCTTTCTAATTCATCTCACTGCCTACTGCCACATACACTCACATATTGGACTCATGAGCTCCCCAGTGCAGGGACGTGAGAGTTCGTGGATTGAGTCCAGTGGAGGGTGAAAAAGAAGATTGGGGGACTGGAGCATTTCTCTTACAAGGAAAGATTGAGGGAGTTTGGGCCTGTTCAGTCTTGAGAAGAGATGACTGAGAGAGGACCTCATTAATGTATATTAGTACCTGAAGGGAGAATGCCAAGAGCACGGAGCCAGGCACTTCTCAGTGGTGCCAAGCAATAGAACAAGAGGCAATGAGTAGAAAATGATGCACAGAAGTTCCACTTGAACATGAAAAAGAATTTCTTTACTGTGCAAGTGACCTCTCACTACCACAGCTTGTCCACAGAGGTTGTGGAGTGTCCCTCACTGGAGATATCCAAGAACCACCTGGATGCAATCCTGTTCAATGTGACATAGGATGACCCTGCTTGAGTAGGGAGTTTGGACCAGATGACTCGTTCCAACCTTACCCATTCTGTGATTCTGTGATTACTGGTGCAGAAGAGAATCTTGGATTGTACAAGGCTTGTTATGACATTTTTGGGGGAGGAACTAAGGGTGGGGAAAGGGAAGGATCAAGGTCGTTTGTGGAGGGACAAGCAAGATTGGGCAAATAAGTGAGGGCCTTAAAGGGGAGAGTTGCATGGAAACAGAACCTGGTCAGGACACTTGTCTGACCATGTGCTTGTACAGACATGTGGCTGATCAGTGGATCCTGTCTGTCCTATCAAATTCTGTTTTTATTTTCCTGGGTAGCAGAATTCTGCATTCTGCATGCGTGCATGAGATTTGGGAGACAGGTAATGAAGAAGCCATAACTCTGTGCTGAATACTGGAGAGGTCGGAGGACCTGATATTTGGCTACTGCAGGGATCAAGAGATCCAAGCCAATCCCTGATGAGATGGTACATCTGGGTTGGTTGGTTGGGAACCACTCATGTTCTTGAGTATGTCTATGTCTGAGACAACTGGGCATGGAAAGATCCAAGGCTCAGGAGATGGGTAAGCTGAGTCTGAGGCCAGTTATGTTCTAGACTGCTGTGTCTTATTAAGTGGTTTCTGTGCAATAGCAAATTTCTTTCTATTTGCCATTCCAGTTTTGCAATCTGTGAAAGATATTTCATCCACAGTTTTACCACTGTACAATTCACTCAAGTACTGCTAAAGTTATGACATAGAAAACTTGCTTCCTCTGTTTTGTTTCATACTCTTATACCTTAATATCATTTTTTAATTTTATGAACATTTCCAAATTTATTAAAATAAAGTGGTTGCATTTCTTTCCTTTTCCTTAGTTTATATTAGAGTCGAATGGAATATATCAATCTGCTCTCCCAGCAGGTGTTTCTCAGTTACTCTGCACTTTTCTGCTGTGCACTTACTCTCTCTTCTCCCAGGCACCTTCTTTTTTGCAATAGCTGCGATCTGAGGTGCCCTCCCTTTTGAGGCTCTGCAGGGCTGTTCTTCTGCTACTACATTCAGTTTTCCGATCAACCTAATTTTTGATCACACCTCTTTGTTTTATCACCTGCCTAGTGCAACTTTCATCTGCTTTTCAGTTGTCACATACACCCTAACAAGTAGTTTTCCCAAAGACAAATTGCCTGTAGTTGACCTTTTTTTTTTGCAGCTATTTTGAACTCAGTCATTCAGAAAAACATTCCTCAGCTGAGTCCCTCAGCTTGCCAACCCCATCAATGAATGCAGTGTTCTCTTATGAACTGCTCTTAGAGGTAGAGTTATTCCTCAGAAGTTTCATCTAAGAGTGTCTTTCTATGGAGTTATTTTTTCCACATCCTGACATCAAAAATGTCAAGTAACCTGTCTAGAATTTGTTTTCTATGGAT
>NW_020958047.1:8145-12670 GCF_003031625.1 Empidonax traillii | reverse complement strand
ATAGTTTACTTTAACGAGCTCCACCTTCTTCTTGACCCACGTTTTTCTTTGTTCTTGAGGAGACACCCGCAGCCATCTTGGGACTTATAACTTATAGTACTTATAAAAATATGCAAAGGTTTATAAAAGTCCATAAAAGCACTACACACAATATAAATTGCTCAGACATTCACTATGTTCTTCCCACAATTACTAAAAATGCACATTTATTCTTTCCAAAACTCTACTGGAAAAAAGGAAAGTAAAGGGGGACATGATAATTTTGGAGATTTTAAGCAACATGAAGCTGACATTTGCATACACTAGCACGCTCCAAGGAGAGATGCACTATATTGCCAGTTTACATAAATTTCAAGATTTGCACTGGAGAAATGACAAATGGAATTCTAGGACCTCCAGTAGGTCTGAGAAGGCATGAACACAGTTGACAGTATTATAAATTGCACTTACTAACTAATTTCAGTGAATATCCTCTCAGTAATGATACTGCTTGCCTCCCTTTGGCCCTGGCCAAGTAATCTTTATTGTTCTAGTCTCCAGTTTCCATCTGAGAAGCTCTCCCTCATGAATAATTATTCCTTTTGAGATTATATGACTGTACTAAATTCAGTCTCTCTTTTATTTTACCTTTACTTCAGTGCCCTCCCTTGCTGTCTGTTCTTACTATCTTTCACCCTCACCTTTCTATACTTTTTCTTTTGCTCCTTTTCTAGTCTCATCATCCTGTTATCTTCATGTGTCTTTGCTAGGAACATAAATAGCATGGTTTATCTTCTGAGAGTCTGACAGAATATCCCATCATTTTGTCACAGAGTTCAAGTGGAAAGGGCTACACAAATGAGATTTTTTAAAAATCTTGCAAAAAAAATTACTTCTGTCAAAGACCTGTTATTCTTCTGTCCTCTAAATTATTATGTGTGTGGTTTGGTGCTGCTTAAGCAACAGTGACTCTATTTGTAAATGGAAATTCAAGCAGTAGTCAGAGTCATTAAAGGTGTCAATTACAGCAACAATAACATCAAATCGGGATGTTATTTGTAATATGGCCAGCAAGCAATGCTGAAGTGAAAAGAATTAGGACAGAATACTGCAGAAATGTTAAACTTCTGTGGTTTTCATTCAATGAAATACAGTTCATTTAACAAAGGAGGAGGAACATAGACTGCCATTAATTTTCCCCTTAAGAACATTTTTCAAGTTGTGGTTTGAAATAGGTAAAACCTAGGAAGTCATGTTACCTTTCCAGAAAACTTTTTTCAGTCAAGCCAGTCAAAATTGCCATGAAACTGAAAATTGAATTATACTTCTTCCCACCATTTATTTAACATTTTGAAAGTCTGTGTTAGATTTATTTTGAAGGAAAACTAAAGTCACATTCACTTTTACATAGTTTTTCCATCTCATGAGTCAAGACCAGTTCAGGTTACAAACTGAACAAGCTTTATGGTTTGATTAATTCTTGTTTCCTTGTGATCACTCTAAAAACCCACCACACTATTCATAAGATTCAATCAATGAGAACTACATGTCTGAATTAACTGTATGGATATTGTTTGTCAGATTACATTGAGAAATCACCCTACACTTTATCTGCTTAATGATATCACGGGCTTACATTCCCATCCATTAGCACAAATTAAAATCATAATTTGCTAGTTATTCATCAAAAATTTGCCAGGTACTTGTCAAAACCGTTGTGCAAATTTGGTTTAATTTGCTGTATTTGTCTGTCTAGTTTAAACACTACCATAAGTCAAAGACATTTTTCACTGCCTTAAAGGAAAATTTTACGTGACTTAATGAAAGGAGAATACTTGTCGTGATATTCAGAAATCATCTGCACCACTGAACAAGAGCCAGTAGCTTGTAGGGTACATGGTATTTCAACAGAGAATTGCCAACTGCATCCACTTAGGCAACAACATTTCCTACTCCTCATACAGGCTAGCCTAAAACTTCTTCCAAGTGCTTCCCTGATACACACAACCCCACCCAAGCACGTGTGAAAAGTGACACATGCTGAATCTCATTCACAAAAGGCCCTCCACACGTGCGCTGGAACACCTCACTGGACGAGGAGTTTTCATTTTAAACACTTGTTCTGCTCTCCAAGGACTCCTGCTGTTCTATTTCAGGCCTGGTTTATAGCTCTGTTGTCATAATCTTATTGCTTAAGTCTGAGAGTTTAAAGCGTTTGTTAAATGTAGCTGTTGGTGCATGACTGCATGAAAGCTGTATTCTTCATGTCATATTTCAAGTAGAAAATCTAAAAACCTATTTCAGTAACAGTCCTAACACCAACACACATCATAAAACCTTTCTGCTTACATCAGTAGTTTTAGAGACTGATCTTTCTCCCACTGAATTATTGAAAAAAAATATTTTTTGCTTCAGTGATCCACGCTGATCCCAGTTCCTAAATAAAAAATTTACTTCTCAGGACTTTAATAGGAGGGAGAGAGTGAGAAAGATACAGTGAAAGAGTAAGCAAGATAATAACCTGCTTCTGTAATTTGTGGACCAACTAACAAGAGGCTAGTACAAAGACCATGACAGAAAATTAAGAGGAAAGGGTTTAGATCCCAGCTTTTAAAATTTTTTATATATCTTTAGCCTTGGAAAGTGTTGAGCCTTTGGTCCTTCTCTGAACTTCCATGTCGTAGCGTGATGTTAGGAACATAAATTCCACTAAAGCTGGACAGGACCATGTGGCAACCACTAAGGATAAAGCTCCACCCTTATAAATACAATCACACTTGAAGTCAATTAGTTCTAAACAATCAATCCCTGGCAAACAGAGACTGTGATCAAACACTTGAACAGCCTTCCTAGAGAGGTGATCAATGTCTCAAGTCTGTCAGTCTTTAAGAGGCATTTGGACAATGCCCTTAACATGTTTTAACTTCTGTTGAGTCCTGACTTGATCACTGTAGGTCCCTTCTGACTGAAGTATCCTATCCTATCCTATCCTATCCTATCCTATCCTATCCTATCCTATCCTATCCTATCCTATCCTATCCTATCCTATCCTATCCTATCCTATTTTAATGGATTGAGACAGGGAAACATATGGTTTAAGTCATAGACATATCATTACATTAATTCAATATTATTTTAGAAGCACTTGAATGTGGGTCACTATTGTAAGCGAAAATGGTATTCCCTATAAAAGTGATGAGTTCTATTTTTCCTGTCTTCATATAAAACCTTTGTATTTGTTCACTCTTCCAACTTGGTTCCTCTTGTGTAAAAGTAGTCAAATATGCTTTGTGGTTTGTATGAGCAAAAAAAAGTCATCAAGACTGATGAACTGAGAAGTATTCAATTATTCCAAATTAAAATCCTTGTTCTGAGTGCTGTGTAGATTGGCAAGATGTCCACTCCTCCATCTGAACTCAGACTCTGATGACTAGCTCTTGCGGATCTCAAAACTAACCATGATATGAACATTTCATGTTATCTTTAGAGATAAACTCATAAATACACTGCATTGCCACCTAATAATCTTTTTTATTGTTGTTTATATAAATGCTAAGAAATAATTTCTCAAAGATAATTCATAACATTTTCTTCCTACTCTATTTTAAGTTGAAATAGCAGGTATAAAGTGAGAAAAAAACATAGTAGTAAGCTTTGCTTATATCTGTCATGAGAACACTGAAAACAGGAAAACTATTACAATAATTATAGAAGGATCATAAATCAAGTAAAAGGTAAAAGAAAAAATTGTGGATTTTTTTTTTCTTTCCACTGCATTTTTAGTTTCATTTTACCCAGGGACACAGCCAAGCTGTCTCATCTGGCACATTACTGTGTGTTTTATGTAGCCATCCATTAGGTCTCTGAGGAAAAAGAGGATCAGCTAATTTTCCATACTTGGATAAAGCTATCTGTGATAACGTAGTTAGGAATGGGAGTTGCCTAGCATTTTTTCTATGAGTCTGAGAAACTATATGAAGTTCCAGATTTCTTCCTGAAGAAACAGAAGAATGACTCTGTGTTTTGCTGTATTGCTCAGGTCTGGATTATACTATGGAGTTAACTTCACATCCAGGATGTAAGAAATGAACACTATTGGAGTACTAGGAATGTGCAACACAGACAACTCTATGCTCTAAACTAATTCTAACCTATTCCACCATCACTCATTATCATTTACTCAATGGTAAATTATTAGAATTTTTATTAGCACAGTTACACATGGAACTTAGATAAAAAAAATTCCAGTGAATGTGTGACAAAAGGGATGAAATAGGTATCACTTATTTCAGCTGGCCTTTAAAAAAAAAAAAAAAAAGGAGGGATAATCTGGAGTTCCTGAGGTTAAGGAGATACTTCCACTTCCGTAAAATATAGTGTCGTAAAAATTTATATTAAAATGTGACCTTGCTCTAAATTTTTGCTCTGTAAGATGGGTTTTTGGCTCTGCATCACTGCATCCCAGTCGTTTTCCAGCACAAATGCTTTGCAAGTAAAAATATTTTCTCCAGTTGCTAGGATGGCAAACAGTGCAGGAACTGAAAAC